>NC_092310.1:36683333-36986363 GCF_036785885.1 Coffea arabica | reverse complement strand
GGTTAAGCGAGCTCGCAAGGTCAGGGGTCGTGCTGAGGCGATCCTTAGTCTGTGCGACGACGGACTCGAGGAGTCTAGTGATGAGGCCTCGTATGCTGGGGCCGAGGCTGGGGAGGAGTCTACCTCGTCGCCTGGGTCCCAGACCCCGGCAACTGATTAGGCCTTGATCTTTAGGCATCTTTTGGGATAGTGGTGGTTTTTATATGTACATAGGGATAGGGATAGAGCCTTAGCTAACCGTTTTGGATGTAGAGTTAGCTACGTGTAAATTTCTTTTGATAGGCCTATCCTCGGGAGGATCGTTTATGTACGTACGTGCCTTGGCCGTACTTGACTGACTGATTGTATATATGTGTTTGGTTTGTATATATGTGTGTTTATGATTATGCTTGGACTGTATACTTATGTGTTTTTGTGCAAAGTTTAAGTGTTGCTTATATGTTTGTTACTATTTTGGTTTAGTATTCTTGCCTAAACCGAGTGAGACTTATGGAAGGTACTCGAAGTGGTCGGGGACGCGGGCGCGGTATTAGACAACCCGCACCGGTTAGGGAAACGGAGGAAACCTCTACTGGAACCGATCCTGAACCTCAAATAGACCCCAATGTGCAGATAGCTGCTGCTATGCAGCAAATGACAAACCTACTCGCACAAGTAATGCAACAACAGGGCCAGAACCCAAACCCTAACCCAGGAAACCTTGGCCATCATATTGAGAGCGAAGATAGAGCTCTAGAACGTTTTCAAAAGTTTTCCCCGCCAAAGTTTGTTGGGGGACCCGACCCTGATGTTGCTGAGAAATGGCTTGAGAAGATGGTAGACATTTTTGCAGCTCTACACTACCCAGACGAACGGCAGGTGACTTTTGCCGTGTTTCAACTTGAAGGGGCTGCCCGTTCCTGGTGGAACGTAATTAGGCAGAAATGGGAACGGGAGCAGACACCGAGGACTTGGGTGAACTTCATCCTAGAATTTAATGCCAAGTTTTTCCCTCCTCTAGTCCAGGAGAGGAAGGAGGACGAGTTTATCCGGCTCCGGCAAGGGGCTCAGACTGTGGCGGAGTACGAGAGTCAATTTACTCGCTTGTCCAAATTCGCGCCTGAGCTAATCATGACTGAGCAAAGACGAATTAGGCGCTTTATTCAGGGTTTGAACGTTGAGATTCAGAAAGACCTCGCGGCGGCTCAAATCACTACGTTTAGCGAGGCAATGGAAAAAGCCCAACGAGTAGAAAGTGCATGGCTGCAGGTCCAAAACTTCCAGGCTAAGAAGCGTGGTTTTCCTGGGAGTACATCTGGACAAGGTGAGAAGAGCACTCCCTCTAAGTTTGGACGAGGAACGGGTGGTGGTCGACATTCTGGGTCAGGCAGAGGGACTCCATTCAGGGGTGGTCAAGCTGGGCGAGGACAAAGGGGCAATGTTCAGAGTGGCTCGGCTTCGGCACCTCGTGGTCCCTGCGGGCATTGTGGAAAAGCAAACCACACCGAGGATAATTGCTGGAGGAAACAGGGTAAGTGCCTGCGGTGTGGAAGTGGGGACCATCAACTAGCTACTTGTCCGGTCCTAAAACAAGACGGAAAGGGGAGTCAACTATCACCGAGGACCAATACTGGATCAGCCAAGGGAGACGGATCCAAACCTAAAGTTCCAGCTAGGGTGTATTCCTTAGAGCCCCATTAGGTCCCAGAGTCTTCCGAGGTTGTAGAAGGTACGATCCCTATTTTTCACCGCTTTGCCAAAGTTTTAATTGATCCTGGTGCCACTCATTCGTTTGTTAACCCTGATTTCATGTGTGGCATCGATATAAAACCTGCTAGCTTACCATATGACCTAGAAGTTAGTACACCTACGGGGAATCAACGTTTGGTGACTAGTATGGTTTATAGGGATTGCGATGTTTGGGTAGGTAAAAGGAGATTTTTAGGAGACCTGATTAGCTTGTCCATTAAGGGGTACGATGTGATTTTGGGTATGGACTGGTTAGCCAAATATAACGCCCAACTGGATTGTAAATCGAAAATAGTAGAATTTCGCATTCCTGGCGAGGCAACCCTAAGGTTGGATATAAGGGGTAGGTTAGCCTCATCTGCTCTAATTTCAGGCATTCGAGCTAGGAAACTGATAAGTCGAGGGGCGCAAGGATTTTTGGCCTTTTTAATTAATACCCCTAAGGATAAGTTAAACGTGGAAGATGTGGCCGTAGTGAGAGAATTTCCGGATGTATTTCCTGATGAGTTAGTAGCTTTACCTCCGGAAAGAGAGATAGAATTTCGAATAGATCTTTTACCTGGAACTGCACCTATCTCAAAAACCCCTTACCGAATGGCGCCTGCAGAACTTAAGAAACTTAAGTTGCAATTGCAAGATCTTTTGGAGCGGGGTTTCATCCACGAGAGTGAGTCTCCTTGGGGAGCTCCTGTTTTATTTGTGAAGAAAAAGGATGGAACTTTGAGGATGTGTATTGACTATAGGGAGCTGAACAACGTTACGATCAAGAATAAATATCCACTGCCCCACATTGATGAGTTGTTCGACCAGCTGCAAGGAGCAGTGGTCTTCTCCAAGTTAGACCTCCGACAAGAATACTACCAGTTGTTGATTAGGAAGGAGGACATTCCGAAAACTGCTTTCAATTCAAGATACGGGCATTACGAGTTCGCCGTTATGCCCTTTGGACTGACCAATGCTCCCGCCGCCTTCATGGACCTAATGCATAGGGTTTTCAAACCCTATCTAGACCGATTTGTCGTTGTGTTCATTGATGACATTTTGGTCTACTCTAAGACACGTGAGGAGCATTTGAGAGTGGTATTGCAGACATTGAGGGAACATCAGCTGTACGCCAAGTTTAGTAAATGCGAGTTCTGGTTGGAGAAATTAGCCTTTTTGGGTCATGTGATCTCCCACGAAGGTATTTCGGTGGACCCGTCGAAGGTTGAGGCCGTGACAAAATGGAAGAGGCCAGAAACCCCCACGGAAATTCGTAGCTTTTTAGGGCTAGTTGGGTACTACCGAAGGTTTATTAAGGATTTTTCTAAACTGGCAGGACCTCTAACTGACCTGACAAAGAAGCATGGCCAGTTTATCTGGAATGGCCGTTGCGAAACAAGTTTCCAGGAATTAAAGAAAAGATTGACCATGGCTCCGGTACTGGTCTTGCCAAATGGAGTGGACGGGTTTGCGGTGTATGCGGACGCGTCGCGAGAGGGATTGGGATGTGTTTTGATGCAGAACCGGAATGTGATTGCTTTCGCCTCTAGGAAATTGAACCTTCACGAGCAGAACTACCCGACTCACGATCTGGAATTAGCTACAGTTGTCTTTGCACTGAAAAAGTGGAGGCATTACCTATATGGGGTGACTTTCGAAGTATATTCGGATCACAAAAGTCTTAGATACCTCTTTTCCCAGAAGGAACTAAACATGAGGCAACGAAGGTGGATGGAATTTCTGGAAGATTACGACTGTACGATCAATTACCATCCGGGAAAGGCAAATGTGGTAGCAGATGCCTTGAGTCGTAAGGTGCAAGTAGCAGGGCTAATGATTAAGGAATGGGATTTGCTAGAATCCGTGTGCGAGTGGAAACCCTGTCTAGGGAGCCATAAGGTGATATTTGGCAATGTTAGGGTTACCTCCACTCTACTGGAACGTATTAAAGAGGCACAAAAAGAAGATTTGATGGTACAGAAATGGAGAGAGAAAGTGGATAAGGGAGAAACTACGGACTTTAATTTGAGTCCTGAGGGTATTTTAAAATATCGGAACCGAATAGTGGTACCGAAGGTGGAGTCGTTGAAAATGGAGATTCTGGAGGAAGCTCATCGGTCCAAGTATACAATCCATCCGGGCAGCAGCAAGATGTATCAAGACCTAAAAGGAACCTATTGGTGGGACAATATGAAGAAGGAAATCGCTCAATACGTACAGAAATGTCTCATTTGCCAGCAAGTGAAGGCAGAGCATCAAAAACCATCGGGTCTGTTACAACCCTTGGAGATACCCGAGTGGAAGTGGGAAAATATCACCATGGACTTCGTTTCAGGATTACCGAGGACGCAAAGAGGACACGATGCCGTTTGGGTGATCGTTGATCGATTAACCAAATCGGCCCATTTCTTGCCAGTGAATATGAAGTATTCAATGGACAAGTTGGCTCGACTGTACATGGATGAGGTTGTAAGACTACACGGTGTTCCTGTGAGCATCGTTTCCGATCGGGATCCACGGTTTGTATCACGATTTTGGCAGAAGTTCCAAGAAACCCTGGGGACGAAACTCAATTTGAGCACGACCTATCATCCTCAGACGGATGGCCAGTCAGAACGGACTATTCAAACTCTCGAGGACATGCTACGAACCTGCATTCTGGACTTTGGAGGCAACTGGGGTCAGCACATGACCTTAGTAGAGTTCGCGTACAACAATAGCTTCCATTCATCGATTCAAATGGCTCCGTACGAAGCTCTTTACAGACGCAAGTGCTGGTCGCCGATTTACTGGGACGAAGTTGGTGAAAAGAAGGTACTAGACCCGGCAACCATCCCATGGATGGAAGAGGTTCAGGAGAAGGTCAAGTTGATACGGCAACGACTTCAAACCGCCCAAAGTCGCCAATAGAGCTACGCGGATAATCGAAGGAAAGACTTGGAGTTTGAAGTTGGGGATCAGGTATTTCTCAAAATCACACCTTTACGAAGTCTTACAACGGGTAAAGGAAAGAAGCTTCAACCGCGGTATGTCGGACCCTACAAGATCCTTCAGAGGGTTGGAGCGGTCGCGTATCGATTGGAACTGCCATCCAGTCTATCTCGAATCCACGATGTATTTCACATCTCGATGCTAAAGAAGTATCATCCAGACCCATCCCATGTATTGCAACCGGAGGAGATTGAAGTGGACGAATCACTGGCCTATGAAGAGAAACCGGTCCAAGTACTCGATCGAAAAGTCAAAGAGCTCAGAAACAAGCGGATTCCACTAGTGAAAGTGCTATGGAGAAACCAAGGAGTAGAGGAAGCTACCTGGGAAGTGGAAGAGGAAATGCGAAAGGAGTATCCAAACCTTTTCGGGAATTAAGGTGAGAAATTTCGAGGACGAAATTTTTTTAAGAGGGGGAGAGTGTGAGAACCCGTAAAACCCTAATATTTTTCCTAGGGTTTATTACCCCTTAATTGCATAATTTTTGTATTTTCTGGTTTAGAAATATTTTTCTGGTAGATTTTATGAGTAATTATAGTTTTTAGATAATTTTTCTAGTATTGGAGAATTTTTAGAAAATTAAGAATATATATTGGACGTGGGACCCACTAGTGCGAAAAGTTCGGAAAAATTCGGCCAATAAGGTTAAGTTTCGGATACTGTGTAACCTTTATCGGGTGTTACGAGATAAGTAGAGTGTATGATATGATTGATGTGAGAGGAAAAGAAAAGGATTGACATGCATTAATGGAGTGCCACGTGTCACTTGGTGGTTGGTTGGACTTTATGGTTTACTATTCACATTTTTGACTTTTTTGACCAAAGGTTAAATATCTTCAAAATTCATTAAAATTTCCTCATTCTTTCTTCACCATAGCCGGCCCTCTCAAGCTCCAAAAGGAAGAGAACTCCATCAATTTTCAAGCTTCTACTTGGTGCAAATCACCCAAAAACATTAGCTTACATCCATTTTACTCCATAAAATCTTTCCTTTTAGTGATAGTGAGTGGTCTAGTGAAGTTGTTTTGAAGAGCCAAGGTGTCCACAATCCCTATCTCTCTTGTTACTTGGTAAGTGATGCTAGAACACTCTACTACACCTAATGATGTTTATGTTATGCTTAGAAGTAGCTTGAGTGATGGAATATGTGATTTATTTCTTGATTTGAAGAGTTTTGGTGAAGTTTTCCATTTTATGATGAATTTTCTGCTTTAATATGAATGGGATGTTGTGGCCTTGTATGATGAATGGTAATGGTTTAAAATGACTCTAGTAGGTGTGAATTGTTGATAAATGCAATCAATTTTGGATTTGGATGGAAAAATGGAAAGTTAGGGTTCATAATTCCCTAATTCTGTCCGGTTTTAGATCATAGGGTTAGAGGCCGAATTGGACTTTTCTCAAAACATGAAAGTTGTAGGTATTGATGTGTTTGAGGTGCCTGTAAAATTTCAGGTCATTTGGATCAGTGTAGAGTGAGTTATGTCGGAATTACTGTAGCTATTCTGCTTTGGTCAGAATGCGAAAACTGCGTTGGTATTTGGCTATTTTGACTGGAATTGGTTTGGATTTTGAAGTTGGTGTCTTCTGATGAAATGTATCTGGATGTCTTAGCTAACATATGCCTTTGGAATTTCAGCATTTGGACTTGTATAGGCTGAGTTATACCGATTACAGTTTTGTGTGTTTTGCAAACCTATTTTGGTAATTCTGGTATAGTATTTTGCATATTTGACCTAGTTGTGTTAGGAACTGGATTGAGTGACCTTCTACATTGTTGTAGCTCTGTTTCTTGGCTTCGAAATGGTGGGTCTTACACCCCCATCCGATAATTGTACTGAGAGTTGTGCCATTACCGCATTATGAGGTCAAATTCGGTTTTCTTAGCAAGGCCTAAGTTAAAGCCCTTTCTTAATTTCTGGTTTTCTATCATACTTGTATATGTTTATAAAACCCTATTGGGGTTGTAATTGGCATGGCTATATGACTCGTTATCGAGTCTCATTGCATTTGTTTGCATGTTTTAGGGCGTGACGGTAGCTCACGACGTCTTGGTGATCGTGGTGCATGAAATACCACTTGCTTGGTTGGTGAGTATACTACTCACTTACTTGTTATAATGTGGCTTTGTGCTATGTGTATTTGATGCCTTGAAGGTTTAATTGGTTATTGAAAATGGTTGAGGTGAGGGTGTACTTGACCGCCCTCACCCCTTGTGATTTCATTCATGGCTATTTACCGTATTACTGTAATACTGCACTGGTTATATGGTACATTGAATTCCATTCATAGAAACTGAATTGGTGTCGTTTGGACGATTGTCCAACGGCCTTACTGTATTACTGAGCTCAACCCCGTTTGGTAGTCAATTGGATCGAGCCGGCGTGGGCTTGGTCGTGAAAATTGTCATGCCACGGGGACTGTACTGAGGAACCTTGTAGTAATGAGACTCTCGGTTCCGGTAAACTCGAGTATTACCAAAATGACTGAATGGAGTGCGGGCCCGGTTGGGGTATGTTGGGTGGAAGGAATGGAAGTAAAGAGTTGTCTACGGTTGGTTATTCTTTTAACATTGACGGAGGGTCAATGAGGTTGGATCAAGATTATAAGCGAGGAAATGGGCTCTTGAGAGCCGACCGTATCCTTTCACTGATTTGCTTTATTTCGGAATTGCATACTTGAATTGAATAGTTATGCTTATGTGATCTTAACTGCTATTGTGATAGTTGCTCATTGGGCTTTAACTCATTCCGTGTCATTTGTTTTCCTTACAGGAAAATGAAACTTTTGGAAAAGATTGTGATAGTTGGATGTCAAGTTGAGCTCTTGTACATGTATTTTGAATAGCTCCTTGAGGGTAAAAACCCTAAGTGTTTTGTTTCCACCAATGTTTGGTGTGTAAATGGCTTTTGGTACATGTATGAACTAGACGAATATCTTGGTTTGCCGTTTGGCTTGTAAATGTTGATTTCCAATGTATATATATATGCTTGGCCGTGGTTTGGATAAATTTCGGCTTCGATTTTCGTTTTTTTTATTTTGTGATTTTGACTTGTTTGCGCGCAATGGTAAGTTCCGGAACGTAATAGATCGACGTAAATTGAACCGTTAGTCCTGGCGAGAGCTGGGCAGGCAGTCCGCTAACCCCTTTGGTTCGCCTTAGGGGAAGGTGGGGCTGTCACATAAGAGACCAAGAAAGTGCTTCATTAATGCTTCCAATGGATAGAAAGTAGCTGAACAGTCAACTAGCTGTTGGAGTATTGGACGTTCGGTACTCCTATTTTTTGCGTCCGATAGCAGACAGTGAGTTTGAAAAAAAATTTTCAATTTTATCGGACGTTCGGTGCAAGCTCTTTATGCGTTCGACAGCAAACAAAGAGATTTGAAAAACCATCTTGTTTCTATCGGACGTCCGGTGAAGACATATTTAGCGTCCGAAGTTACGCAATAATTATCGGACGTCCGATTCAAGCGTCCGACAGCTTTCAACAGCCTTTGTCCCTTTCAAATGCACTTGATCTTTGAATCTGATTTGCTTCACAACTGAAAATATTTCTTGAAAAAATATTAGTATTATCCATTGTTTTGTAAACATCAAAAATTAGGGACCAAGGTCAACAATTTCAAAGGTCGACTAGACCCAACCATAAACCCCATTCTAATACTAGTTTGTTGGGATCCAAGCGCAGAACAAACGATTATTGGGACATCAAGCACACAACAATTTAATGAGAAAGAAGTCACAAGTATGAAAGGTAAATGACACGCAATATTTAATATGGTTCGACACATCATTAAATCTACGTCCACGGAGAGAAAACCATTCTTTATTATGAAAGGAAATCCTATACAATAATACAATTTGAATATAATCTTAACCTTTATATACCATTTCTCATCTCCCAAGAGCTCTCTCTCACTCTATGTATAAGACTACATGCCGCTATTGTGTGCCCTTGTGTGCCACTTTGTAGTATGTCAAGCCCCATCTATTTATAAGCTATATTACTAGGCCAATATCCAATTAATAATAGGAAATAATTGCTAATTCCTAAATTGATACAAAATAGGAAATAACTCCTAATTCCTAACCTCATACAAATAGAAAATTTCTTGGCTACTATTTCAAGTAACTAAAATCAATTAGGAAACTAATTACTTTTACACAAAGCAAAAAACATGCTAAGATTAATTCAATTTCCTAACATGTACAATTATGCCTTACACCCTGTTACAATGTAAAACTAACTCTATTTGATATTTTTTTACACTTGGTTTGTGTATACCAATAGTTGATGTAACACTAGTTATTGGTTTACACCAATCAAGTGAAAAAAATCAAATAGTACAAGTTATACACCAATTCAGGGTATCAAGCGTGTAAACACTCCCTGGAATAGTAGAAGACCAAAGCCCCTTATTTCATATTTCTCCTTTTGCATTTATGCTACCACACTTTCTCTCTTTATTTGGTCTACCATAAGCATCACATGGTGTTTGTAGATTGTATTCAAATTCTACTAAACTAATTTATAAACTGTTGTTATGTGCTTCTACAGTTTTGATGTTGCAATTTGCCAAACTTGATGCTGTTTGCTAGTTCGACATTAATGCTAGTGTACTTGTTAAGAATTAAGAACTTGCACAAAGCCACTTGCCATTCAGCATACTTTGTGTTCAAACAATATGCTAAGCCAAATGAACTTGATAGTGTGAGAACTCCGAATTTTAAGTTTTATGTTTCCATGTTAATCCATCTATATGCATTTAAATTATTTTAAGCATTCAAGATATGATTCATTTTTGGGGCCTTATTTTCTTTACTTTATTTAACTTTGGTAAAAATGAGTTTAAGAAAATGAGAGAATTAATTTTTGTTATGTCTAATAAACCCTAGGAAATTTAATTGTTTTAGGGTGAAGTTAGAACTTAAGTAAACTACTAGGATTGGAAGGAAATTTGGAAAAACTTGCTAGGTAGAAATTTGGCCAAGTGTCATCACACTACAACACCTTGACTTGGACAATTAGCTTCTTAAGTAAACTTTACCATTTAACAAAACATTAGCCCTTTTGTCTTGAGCACTTGGCTAAACCTCTTGAGAGGAAAAACTTCACATAAACCCTAAGTCTAGTTCTTGGAAAATTAGTGCAAGATTCAAGAGGAAGTTCAACTAGATTCTACCCAACCTTGGCTTGCTACTTGAGAGGTGATTCTTGGAGTTCTTGGTGCAACTTGCAAAGCTTGAGGAGTTTGAGGTAAATCTTAAATCATGAATGTTAATGCTTTAAATTAGCAAGGTATGCATGTAATTAAGGTGCTTCGATAACCTAGATACTTGGGTTGTTGATGGCTTGGCTTGGCTTCTTGTTTTGAAGCTTGGATCATGTGTTTATGTTTATGCCTTCTATGTGTTTCATGTATGGTTAGGTGTATTAGGTGAGGATTTCTTTAGGTTTTCTTAGTTGTGTTAGGATGAGAATCATGGTTAAAGTAAGCTTAGTTAACTTGGTGCACATGAAGTAAAATTGAACATCCACAAGTTGGAATTTATGCTTGGGCTGGCAAAATTTTTAGCTTCAATTTTGTGAGGATTTTTGTGTTATTTTGGTGAGATTTGTGCTCAAGGAACTTGGTTTAATCTTACCCTAGAAGTGGATGTTATGTATGTGTGTTTAAGTAGTATCTTTGTTGGAGTAAAGTTAAGAAAATAAGAGGAAGTGTTGTTGCAAAATTTTTGCACAGGAGACTCTGAGTAGTCTTAGTAAATCTGTTATATCTTGGTATTTAAAAATTCAAATTAAGTTCATCTTTTGCGTTTGAAATTATATTTAGAGTGCATTCTACCGTGAAAATTTCATAATTTTTCTCAATTCCTATGAATATTTATGATTTTCCAAAAATGACTGAATTTTCACACCTGCTCTGTTTTTCTACTTGATGAAGCATCAACTTGATACTGGAATTTGACTGATTTATGAACAGAATCTTACAAATATGTATTCTGAAAAATTGTAGTCCTTTGAGTCTATTTTCCAATGGTACAAAGTTTATAAATTTTGGACTTAAGAAACTTGCGATACGATTTTTCAAACAATGTCGCGCAAAATTGGAGAAAATTCTGTTTCCAAATGTATGCATGCTGACCGATTTTCTTGAGTTTATTTCTCTTCACTTTTTGGTTTGTTTTGATGAAAGTTTGGCTCAATCTTGTGCTATAAACTTAGTAGAACTCTTGTGGACTGATTTGTAGCGAAGACCATGCATTTAATTTGAAGAAAACTTGAGTTTTGATTGGCTTTTGAGTTGAATTTCCTGATTTTTGGGTATGGAACAGGGCTGCTGTTTTGGCCTTGTTTTGCCTTCGATTCGTGATAGTTTGGACTTGAAACCGCTTGTACTATTTGCCAACACATAGTACTAGAGTTGTGCATCGATTTGGTCATAAATTGATTACTCAAAGGGAGCGAAAATTAGCTATTTTTCACTGCCATAAAACTGGAAAATTTTCAGTATTTGTACTCTTTTCATGTGTTTATTGTTGTTCTTAGTTTTTGATCCGAGAAACATTCTTTTCATGCCAAACCTTGCTAGAATCATAAACCTAACGTGTATTGGTGACTTCTTTGAACTTGCACCTTCACGTAGATTTTAAAACTTATGTCCTTTTGAAATCTCTTTTGGGTCATTTGTCACTTCGAAGTCGAGTCGCTCTAGTAGCTCTCTCAATCATTCCTTCTTTTGTTTAGTTTCTCTAGTTGGAATCTTAAAGTTTCGTACTTGCTTGAATATAGGTTTTGGTGTGAAAAACGAGAACCTTGGTGGGACCATTTGATTTGCTCTGTTTTGTCTATGAGTGTTCCAATGCATGTTATTTGATTATGCACGACTTGAGAAAATGTTATTATTTGCTTAAGTGCTCTCCTTTGAATGACATGCAAATAAGTGAATGACTGTTGTGATTTTCTTGTCTTGTTATGAGCGCATGTTCATATTGCATGAATGAGTGATAAATGTGCAAGAATGTAGGCTAATGCGTACTTTATCACATCGGCTAAACTAAGCTTAACCTTATGCTGGCACCCTATCCGAGACCTGTCATTTGCGAGGTCGGATCAGATGGACAGCTTTGGGTTTATAACTTACTAATGTTAAGTGCAAAGCTCAAAACTCTTTGCCGAAAGGCCTTGAGTACAATGTTTAATATTTAATGTTAAATGAGGGGATTTTTAATTTTTCGGAGGGCATAAAGCGAATGTTAAATGAGGGGATTGTTGATCTTTCGGAAGACATAAGGTGGGCGTTCAGAGGTTATAAGGTGGTAAAATGTAGGGAATTGTTTATTGGCAGTTATAAGGTGAATGTTGCTCTATGTGAGCCCCGTATCCTTTTAATGTTTAAAGTATTGTTTATCCTTGTATTTACTTGAACGAATGATTGAATGCACGCATGAATGTTATTGTTTATCAAGTATTTTACATTGAAGGATTCCTATTACAATTAATTGCTCCACTACCAGTTTTTAAAGTTGAGTATCGATTTACTTGAACCTATATTACTTGAAAAAACGTGTTTACATGTTAAATTGTGTTATTCTCTTATTTTGCCTGTTTACCTGGAATGCTTACTGGGGGTAAGCTCATCCCACGTTTTATTTTCGTTAACAAGATTTGGATCCGACAGTGCTCAAGAATACTGTTAGAATGTTTGAGAGACTTTAAGTTTTATTTTAGTAGAAATGACTGTAGTGTATATATTTTTGGGTTGTAATTAAGATAGGCGCCGAATGATGAATCTTTTGTACGTGAACCTATGTAATAGCTTTTGGAGGTATGTAAATATTATTTTGAGGTGTAATGAATATTATTTTTGGTTAGTTTAGAAATTTCAAGTAATTCTTGTTATGGATGGTAGTGAGTCTTGGCGAGAGCTAAGCAGGCAGTCCGCTGACCCCTCTGGTTCGCCTTTGGGGAAAGTGGGGTTGTCACAGAAAGAGCAATTGCATCGGTTAAGAGCAGGCAAAGGGGACCGATGATGAAGGCTACATCGTGTTCATTGATAAGTCAGCAGATTGTTATGAGTCGGCAATATATGTCGAATGCTGTGATGATGAATGGAAGGAGCTTCACTTGAGTGATTTTATCAATAACCGTGGAAGAAGTTCCACAGTGAAATTCAATATTTTTTCAATCAAAAAAAAAAAATTGGAAGTTTGGCATTATTGTCAAGGGTATCAAATCTCTGAGTTGCTTGATAACATAAAAAAAAAAAGTTGTTAGATGGTTAATTGTGCACTTAATTTGTGAATTTTTCCCCTTTATTTTGCTAAAATATGGTTTTAATTGCTAAATTCTACTCATATTTGATTTTTGGTATTGTTTCTAGGAATATGTGATGAAAAGAGAATAAAAACTGCGTTAAAGGCTGAATTTTCAGAATGGTTTATTCTACAAGGTGTAGGGGCGTCAGTGCATCTGCAAAGTCCGTATTTTGCGGGATTAGATTTCTGATTCATTGCTTACAGGATCAGGCACCATCTCATTGATGTCGTTAATTAGTAAAGGATTTTGATTCCTTATTGGGTTGGAGATTTTTGTTTCTAGCACAAGACCAATTGGCCATATCTTATGTTGATAGGAAATACAATCATTATTTTAATATAATTCCTTTTTAGTTAGGAAAAAGTTTCTCCTTTTTGCTAAACAACGAAATAAATAGAGTGGAACTTGAGGAGCCCTGCCAATCATTCCTTGTCCTCTTTTTCTCTTCAATAAACCTTAATATTTCTTGTGATCGCGAATCCACCATGAGGAGTGGATGAACTTTCTCTCTATTTGAAGGGTAATTGAAGCTTTGGTTCAACAATATTGTGAGATCTAATTTGATTCTTTTGTTTCATTTATTTATAAGTATTTATATATTTCCTATTTGTTCATAATTATGATTATTATATATGATTAAATAATTGGCCACTATTTAATTGTCAAAATAATCTACTGCCATTTAAAATATCAAATCCGTAATTGTTTGATGGTTTTAGTGTTTGTGGTGAGTGATATAACTTGATTGTAGTATAAACTTTCGAATTTATGTCACGGGATTATATAATCTAGCTTAAATGAACCGAACTGCTGTATTTGTTGGTTAGAATTGGTAGTTTCTCTAATTATTAATGCTGTTAATAGGTTAAATCCTAAGAGCTTGTTTAGGGTTGATTAATTGTCAAGAGAAATAACCATAGAGGTTGTTGTGATTATCGAAACAGTAAGGAGAGATAGGTTGTCAAAATTCGTTGACAATCATAACCAATTTATTTATAAATAATTGATTTGACCTATGCATCGATGATCGGTTAAATGAACCAAAGTAGATATTAGACCTTTGACTAGAGAGTTATTTATTGTTGGTTTATTTTTATTTAATTTGCAATATTATTTCATATAAGTAAATTACTTAGGTTAATTTCTCATAATCCTTCTTTTTATTTATTGTCTTCACAAAGAAATAAATCGTCCAGTCTCTATGGATACGACCCTACTCACTGCTATACTTGAATTCATATTATTAGAGTAGAAATTTTTATTTTTACCTAGTTTGACAACCCAATAAATTTTGGTACCGTTGCCAGGGACTGGTGCCTTATTGATTTTTTTTAATTTTTTTTATTTTCCCTTATTCTGGTGCTAGTTTATGGCTGACTATACTAAACAATTTGGTGATAAACATGATTTCATTCACAAGAGGGTTAGTAACATAGGTGTCTCTTCAATTAATCAATGCTTACATTTTCTAATATTTCTTGTAGAAAAGTTGGCTGTAGGGCAAGTATAGCAAATTAAAACTTGTGGAGTATGTTATACTTCGGGTCATCCAAGTAACATGTGTCCCACACTACAAGATGGTTTGAATGCCCAAATTTATGCTGTTGGAGGATTCCCAAATCCGCTTCAAATGAGGTACGATTCGTATTCAAACATGTATACTCAAGGATGGAGGGATAATCTTAGTTTCAGTTATCCAGCGAGACCACCAAATTTTCAACAGCGACATCAACAACAATAACCAACTTTTATGTCAGATATATCTCTTGAAGAAATTGTTAATCACTAGCTATTAACATACAACAATTTCAACAGGAGACAAGAATGAGTATTTGAAACCTGGAGGATCAATTGACTCAATTAGCATCTACGGTGAACCGATTGGAATCTCAAATATCTGAAGAAGTGCACTCACAAACCATTGTCAAGCCCAAACAAAATATGAGTGCAATTGCCCTAAGAAGTGACAAAGGACTGCAAGAGTTTCAAAAGGTAGGATTCAAGCATGGAGTTGAAGAGGAAGTTGAGAAAGAATGAATGAGATCCCAACCTCAAATTTCTTCAACGAAAGAGTCTAGTGAACAACCCCCAACTGTGGTGATACTTCCTTCATTCCCTAGTCAATTTACAAGATCCAATGAAGAGGAGGAGGAGCGAGAAATTCTATAAATGATTCACAAAGTTGAGAAGCTGAATGACAATGAGAAAATCTGTATGGAGGAAAATGCTTCAGCCATACTGTAACAAAAATTACCTCCTAAGTGTGAGTATCTAAAAGTTTTTTAGGTTAATGGCTTGGATAAGTTAGAAGTTGCAATGACCAAACATCTTGAACCGAGAAACAAAGTAGCTTGTTTGCTTAAGAATTACTGGCATGAGGAAGAAGTAATGAAACGAGCTAAAAGATTTTATCTCCCTTGATTGAACATGATATCGTCTAGTCAAAGACATTAAAGAGAGGTGCTACTTGGGAGGCAACCTAAGAGTTTCAATTTTTAATTATCGTGTGTTTTTATATTTTTGTATTAAAATTAAGTTTATTTCATTTCCTATTGACAGAAAACTGTTGTAGGTCATGGGTACGTTCTATGATGTTTTCATTTGGATTATAGGCAAATTCTTGGATAGAAAACTTTCTGTTATAAGACGTGTCCACACTGTATGTTAAATGCAAATTGGTGCTTTTAAAGATTGATGGACAGAAGACTATTTCCTATACAGCATGCCCATGCATTACAACAAAACCTCATACTACGATTTTGAGTTGAAACTCACTACGTGCTTTGCTTGCATTGATTTTTAAAGGAACTTATTCCCTCTCGGTCGTTTAGCTCAACAATCAGAGAAGTCCTCTTTTTCTTCTTTTTGCACTTACGTTTCATTCATTGAGGACAATGTCTAATTTAAATGTGGGGGAGGGGATCTTTCAAGTGAAAATTTGTCATGAAAATTTTTCAAATCTAGTTTTGGAGCTTTTTCTGTGTTTTAGAAAAGCAATCAAGATGCAGATATGAATAGTATAATTTGTTAGCATGAGTATTCTATTTTCTTGCAATTGATTTGAACGATGGATGTGCAAAATTTGACATATTTTTAACCGCCTTGTGAGTTTTTGAGCCTAATGAGCAATTCATTATAATGTGCTCTATTTTCTTTTGTTGAGTGATATCACACATGGTTTGACATTCTAAAACTTGCTTTGTTATGCATGTTGAGATCACGTTTGAATATGATGCATTAAAATGACGAGAACAATTAGATTTAACCCTTTTTGGCTTTCTAAATACCTTCCCTAATTATGTTTACCCCTAGTTAACCATGTTTGAGTCTCAATCCTTTTCTTTGTTTAATAGCCAAATTTATTACTTTAAACCTTTTTGTTTCTACCTTCTTATTTGAACCTTATGTCAAAAGAATACCTTGATATTCTTGCATGAGAATTTCAAGTATGTTACAAGAGTATGGTTATAATCGGCAAGTGTGTTAGTTATGTTTTGTGAAAAAGAAAAAAACTCGAAACAATTGAAAAAATGATGAAACAATACAAAAATAAAAAAAAGAAGAAAAATTTTGTTGTGAAGTGCACTTAATATGTGTGTGTGTGTGTTTTTTTTTTTTTTTTGTAGTAGTTGGGTAAAATCCTTTGTTATATTTGCACTTGTTAAATTTGGAGAGTTTATGGGAATGCCTTGAAGTTGGTGACATATGTGAATGACAAAGGAGTTTGACTTCATGCAAGGTATTATTGGTATTTCCTTTGATATATTTACACCTAAAATTTTTCCTTTTATCCAACCTTTAACCCAAGCTCCATTACAACCCTTATAAATACCCTTTGATTTTTGCATTGAATTTATTTTAAGTGGTGGAAATATGATATATTAGCAAACTTATGATAATGTCATTTCATGGTGTTGATTTGAGTGTTAAATATCCCTTAAACATTTGAGTGTTGAGTATATACATTAATATCCATGTGAGGACTGTTAAGTCTTGTACATCTTGATTTTGATAAGATTGTGAGAAGATATGATAATTGTGCTAGTATGTTGTGCCATGCATGTTTGTCATCTTGACTGTGATTTTTGAGTAGTGAATGCTTGAGAGCAAGCATTGTCTTGGTGTAGGGAAATTTGTTAAATGGTTATTTGTGCACTTAATTTATGAATATTTTTCCCTTTATTTTGCTAAAATATGGTGTTAATTGCTAGATTCTACTCATATTTGATTTTTGGTGTTGTTTCTAAAAATTTGTGATGAAAAAAGAATAAAAACTGCATTAAAAGCTGAATTTCCAGAAGGTTTTATTCTACAAGATGTAGGCACGTCAGTGCATCTGCAAAGTCCGTATTTTGTGGGACTGGATTTTTGATTCATCGTTTAAAGGATCAGACACCATCTCATTGATATTGTTAATTAGGAAAGGATTTAGATTTTTTATTGGGCTAGAAATTTTCGTTTCTATCACAAGACCAATTGGCCATATCTTATGTTGATAGGAAATAGAATCATTATTGGGAGAATCGTTCAAAACGTCCCTCACGTTTTGCAAAATAACTTTTTTCGTCCTTCACTTTTTAAAATATAATTTTATGTCCGTTACAAATTCACATTGGTCAAATTTCGTCCCTACTTAGGTTTCCGACTAGTTTTGGTCGGAATTCACTATGTGCCTTGCACGTGATCATATTTTAAGGGCAAAATTGTCAAATCAAATTTTATATAATTCGATTCATAATCTCTCACATTTCATAAAATAAATTTTTTCGTCCCTTACATTTCACAAAATGAATTTTTTTCATCCTTCACATTTTTCAAAATGAATTTTTTTATCTTTTATTGATCATATGTGTAAATAATTTTTTTTAAATCCATGTATATATCTATTTGATTTCACCTGAACAGTACGAATAGCATGTGAAATCAAATAGAGATATTTACATACTACTCATACTACTCAAGTAAAATCGAATAGATATATACATTGGTTTAAAAAAATTGTTAGTTTTTCACTTATATTCATTTTCTTTTACTCAAAATTTGAAAATAAAGAAGACATTTAATCCTAAATATTATCGAGTGTTTATATCGAATTAAATTTGGACAGAAAAAATAAACAAAAAGAAATAAGTGATTGGCATTTTCAAATTTTAAGACAATCACAAGGCAAGTAATTCAACTATCGGTCTTAAAAGTGTCGAGTAGAAATTTCATATTTAAACTGAAATTTGTTGGCACAATTATAGAATTCGAATTAGGACCCATTTTTTAGATGACCTTATTATACAATTCAATAAATAAATTATTATCTAAAGAGAAATGTCACAAATATTGAATAGGTTCAAATGGTGAAATCATATAAATATATACATGGATTTCAAACAAAATTATTAGTTTTAAACCCCTATATATATATATATATATATCTATTGAATAGCATGTGTATAACTACGATTAGCATGTTTAGATGAAATCCAATAGAGATAAATTATATGTTATTTGTACTGTTCAGATAAAATTAAATAGACATATATGTGGGTTTATAGAAAAAAAGCTATTCATACACATGATCAATAAGGAATGAAAAATTCATTTTGAAAAATGTGAGGGATGGAAAAATTCATTTTTTGAAATGTGAGGAATGAAACAATTCATTTTGTAAAATGTTAGAGACGAAACAATTCATTTTGTGAAATGTGAGGGACTATTAATCAGATTATGTAAAATTTTGATTTGACAATTTTGCCCTTAAAAAATGATCACATGAAGTCATGTGGTGGATTCCGTCCAAAAACTAGTCAGTAACCTAGGTAGGAACCAAATTTGATCAATGTGAATTTGTAAGGGACGTAAAATTACACTTTTAAAAGTGAGGGACGAAAAATGTCATCTTGTAAAATATCAGGGACGTTTTGAATGATTTTCCCATCATTATTTTAATAGGATTCCTTTTTAGTTAGGAAAGAGTTTCTCCTTTTTGCTAAAAAAACATAATAAATAGAGTGAACTTGGGGAGCCTTGGCGATTATTCTTTTTCCCCTTTGTCTCTCCAATAAACCCTAATATTTCTTATGACCGCAAATCCACCGTGAGGAGTGGCTGAACTTTCTTTCTAGTTGAAGGGTAATTGAACCTTTAGTTCAACAATACTGTGAGACCTAATTTGATTTATTTGTTTCATTTATTTATAAGTATTTATATATTTCCTATTTGTTTATGATTATGATTATTTTATATGATTATATCCTGACTACTATTTAATTGTCGAAATAATCTACTGCCATTTAAAATATCAAATCCGTAATTGTTTGATGGTTTTAGTGTTTGTGGTGAGTGATATAACTTGATTGTAGTATAAACTTTCGAATTTATGTCACGGGATTATATAATCTAGCTTAAATGAACCGAACTGCTGTATTTGTTGGTTAGAATTGGTAGTTTCTCTAATTATTAATGCTGTTAATAGGTTAAATCCTAAGAGCTTGTTTAGGGTTGATTAATTGTCAAGAGAAATAACCATAGAGGTTGTTGTGATTATCGAAACAGTAAGGAGAGATAGGTTGTCAAAATTCGTTGACAATCATAACCAATTTATTTATAAATAATTGATTTGACCTGTGCATTGATGATCAGTTAAATGAACCAAATTGGATATTAAATCTTTGACTAGAGAGTTATTTATTGTTGGTTTATTTTTATTTAATTTTGTAGTATTATTTCATATAGGTAAATTACTTATGTTAATTTCTCATAATCCCCCTTTTTATTTATTATCTTCACAAAGAAATAAATCACCCAATCCTTGTGGATACGACCCCACCCACAGCTTCACTCGAATTCATATTGTTAGAGTAGGAATTTTTATTTTTGCTGGTTTGACAACCCAACAAAATAAGAAGAAAAAAGTGGCAAAGAAAAAAAGTGCACTTATTTGCGTCTTGTTTTGTGTGGTGCATGACATTTTATGTTTTTTTTCATGTTATAGCGCCTTATACAGTGATTTTTCTTTCCCCATTGGGATTTATATGTAATAGTTAGGACTACATAAAATTAAAAAAAAAACCCAAAAATTTAAAGATTTGAAGAAGGGGAAAAACAAGGTGTCATTTAACGCCATTTATAACTACATTATGTGCTTTGTGATTTTTTTTAAGGCCTTTCTTATTTGTTTTATCTTATTTTTTTAAGGCTCTCTTACTTTTTGAGTCTTGACCTTAATTATTTTCACTATGGAAGAAAGGCCTTAGAATGCATAGAACATCAAGCTGGGGCCTCAAACTAAATGGAGGATGACTAATGATGGACTGTGTTAGTTTGAGATATTCACAAGTGTTTAGCTCATCAAGTTTGTCACAAAAACTAAGGGTTCTCATGGATAAGGTGTTTTATGGGGCATTTTAAAAAAAAAAAAAAAAAAATCACACCGCAGCACACCAATCGAATGCATAATTAGGAAATAGGTCATATAGAAAGTAAACGGGGAGGCAATCTTTAGCCTACCATCCTTGAAACAACTATCGTTTGAGAAGAATCCCAATAGCTCTTCCACCATGTCCATTTGCCGAAGGGTTCAATTTCGATCAACCAAAGTAACCGGTAAACCATGCACATGAGCGTTACATAATACCTCCACATCCAATGAGCTAACACTGTTACTCGGGAAAAAAAATAGCCCCTTGCATTGTAATCCAGTAGATGCAATAATGATGATGATGATGATGTCGCCACGACACATTCCATGTGCAGCGACACTGTTTAAAGACCGAAAAAAAAAAAAAAATCGTCACAACACATCTCATGTGCAGCAACCTTAAAATTAGAGCCCCTATCCTCCCAAAAACAAAATCCTACCATTCTTGAGATTTTTGTTTACGGCATTTTTGTAAGAAATTTGCCCAACTTTGAGACCTCCCACCTGTTCTTTATCAAATTCAAGCCTTTGACGGCAACATTAGCGGCCCTAAACATTGTCGCACACTTGTTCTTCTGAAGTTCTCGGTATATATCCTTGGTGGCTTCAAGACAAGCCCCAATTTCACGTTCTTCGCATTTCACCAGCTCCGCATAGTCTTGTTTGGCTACGCCGTCCATTAGGGTTTTCCATCACCAAGGGTTTGCATTTACAAGAGTGGCGGCTGAATCAATTTGCGCTCCGATATTGCATTGTTGGGTGATTTGAGACTCACAGGCCTTGTACATGGAGGCCCATGATTGTGGGTCCTTTACTGCAAGGATAAATGGGCCAGCTTCCGGATTGTTTGATGGACTGGCCATGCGAAGGGGTATAGTCGTCCAAATTGGGGGACAGGCGTGGAAGTGGCCCAGGAGGTTTCGCGGCCATGTCATCAAGGCAAGGGCCTCAACTCTAATAGGCTATAACTTCACCAATTTAGTAAACAGAAAGTCAACGCAATGGAACTCTGAAGACTTTTTTTTTTTTTTTTTCTGAAAAAGGAACTCTGAAGACTTGAACTATTAATTCTGGCTGTGGCTTTGAATATAATTGGAATCTCTCGATTCAGCCTCCAAGTCCATGTAGCTTTCAAGGTAGCAAGTTTCCTGGCATCCAAATAAAGCAATTTATTTGTTGCATTTTGAACACATGGAAACTTGGAGATCCTTGCAACAATATACAGCAAGGCCAAACCACCTACAAAATTTTCCATGCCAATCCAGGAAACAATGCTATGATTGTCGCAGATAAAAGCTAAAAAGATCATGTGTAATGTTGCAGACTTAATAACAAAGGGAAACCTTTATAGTAGAAAGGGCATTGACCGTTCCTACCATAGGTAGAGGAGCAGAGCATGACACGTGTATTTGGAAAATGAGGTGCTAGCGGACTTGTTATGTTGCAGTGCTAATGCGCGTGAAGATAAACCAAACCAACGTGTCTAGATGCAACTAGGGCTGTCAACGGGCCGGGTCCGGGCCGGAATTCATTATTTTGGATCCGGACCCGAATTACTATACCAGAACCGAATCCGACCCGTTTATCCGACGAGTCTTTTATTCTATGTTTCGGATCCGACGGGTCCCGGATCCGGGTCGGGTCTACCCGCACAAATTTAGCAAAATTTATAATTTCTAATAAAAATGAGAAAAAAATATATTTGTAAACTAATTTCTAACTAATGCAAAGAAAAAACCAAATAAGAAAAGAAATCAAATTGACTTTACTCAAATACATCACCCTAATCAAATTATATTGATAAATATATATTTTTTAAATTATTAATTCATTTATATCCGGATCCGGGTCTAATACGGGTCGGAATACTATATTCCGTATCCGACCCGTTTTTTTGTTTGACAAAACGGATCCGGATCCGGATCCGGATCCGAAAAACGGAATTAAATCCCTATCCATACCCGCAATAATTTCACGGATCCGGTCCGGATCCGGGTCTAGACCCGACCCGTTGATAGGCCTAGATGCAACCAACCAATGAATACCGTACGCTGTTGTCATATACGCAGTGGGCCCTACACATTAGTGCTAGGTTTCCTGCCATTCGTTGTGCCTTTTTTCCCCTCCAATTACTGTGTATGTTTTCCTCCGTTCACTGTGCATGTGTTTCCCTCCCAACAATTATTTCATTGTTTCCCCACTGCTTTATTACATTCAAAAAATTCTGAAACTACTATTTTCTGAACCTAATATACCAAAAAATTTATTAAAATTAATAACAACATACCAACAATATATACCCATGACACAAATATCCTAAGCAATCATAAAAATTATTAGGATTATATAGTTACTTTAGAAGTTGCTCACAAACAACGTGCAACTAAACTTTCCATTCAAACTAACGATAGTACGAAAAAAAAGACTAATTAATGAAAAGACGATCTCCAAAAATTTTTAATTCACAGTCACAATATGTGAATTCGTGATAAATACAAAAAAGTTGGTAGCATAATTTTTTCCCCGAAATCATATCATTTACAATTTCCTTAATTTCATGTTCACACTATTAATGTGTTCATTTTTTAAATTTAATACAATTACAATTAAAAAAATGATCTTTCCCTAACTTTGTTTTATAGGAAATAAATACTTCAAAATCAATTTTTTCGCCGTCTAATACGAAGTCTAAAGCAATTGGGGAGGGTTTCGTTATTAGTAGGTTCTACCATTTAATTGTTCATTATTATTTTTGTAAACTTAACCAATATCAAACATGATGATATTTTATTTTTGTAACTTATTCAAATTGATATTATATTGCAAAATCATTGCAAATGCTTGCTACTTCTTCCTATGTTATGTTTGGAAGACTTTAACTTTACGAACTAAACTTAACTAATACAACCATATATTTTGGATTGAATCCATACACAGAACTAATAATGTCATTTCGTTAATTTCCAAAAATTTATAATACTTAAGAAACAATAATGGAGACACAAAAGCTGAATAGCTAGCTTTGGATGCAAAAGTTGTCTTCAAATACACACACAACACATGTATGTCCGTGTCTATACAAATTGAACTACAGGAAATGCACAACAAGATACATATTTAACTTCATCCAAGGTTCGTATCATGAATTCATCAAATGGGTCATGGGTATTTTTAGTGAATCAACAAATTGCAAATATATTTCGTTACTTTAGTATTACAGTGCACGGGATGCCATTTGGTTAATACATTAGAATCGCATTTGGATGTATTATCGTTCATTTTGAGTTTGGAATGGAGTCAGTCATTCCATTTACAACTGTTTGGTTTAGTTTTAAGAATGTATATGATTACTATAGCTCATGTTAGGTTCGTCGGCTTCTTTGAAATTGAATATAACATAATTTTACTAATTAAATGTATCAATATAACTGTATTAGTATAAATGTATTACTAAATTTAGTATAACTAAATCATAATTTTTATTAATAAGCACGTATATTTAATAGTACAATTGATATTATCAATTAAATTACATATACTACTATACATTATATATTACACATAGCTAATAATATCATTATTCTAAGTTTGTCACTAATCAAATTAAATATTATATATAATAAAATAAAATTATACAAATATTGTAATATTAATATAAATATATAATTATATATTATATATAATTATTCATTATTCTAATACATTATAATTATATAATGTATATTATATATTAAATATTATTATATATAATAATAATATTCATAATAATAAATATAACTATCTCTATATTTTTTTATTATTACATAATCATATATATTATAATTACATGAACATCTAATATACATTTATAAATAATATAAATATATTAGTATATAAATTTAATAAATTTATAACATATATTACGTAAATATACAACCCTCTATTAATTAAATGATTAGAATATATATTTATACAATATATTATACATGTGTATATAATAATTATAATTATAAATATAACTATATTTGTTATTATAAATATATTATAACGATTATAAATATATTATATAATTATACTAATATTTTAATAAAAATATAATTAGTCCTTAAATATTTTAATTAATATATATACATCACTACCATAATTATACACGATTGTTTAGTGGATCTCGGACGATTACTAGGGAATCAGTCCAGGTTACTAGGAAATTGTGAAATTTCAATTTTTTACATATGCTTCTAAAATACCAATTTCGATAGTAGTAATCCAAACAACAATTATACAATTTATTCTAATTCTCCATTCCGAAACCCTGTTCGGAAATGCCACAGTAGATTGTCATGCTCACTTTTCGGGAGATTAGTAAAACAGTAACTGAATTCGTACGCAGTTTCCTAAGCATCAGTCCGTAAAATGTACTTGTTAATTTTAATTTCAGTGATGTTAGTATCAAATACAATTTTTTATACTTAACTATAGTCAAACAACATTTCTTTGCTATTTTTCCAATACCACAATTGCAATTGCGTACTTTACGAAGTACAGCTCAGCATTAATGTCACATATTAAGTGTCGATGCAAATCAAGGGACATTATTAGTTCTGTGTATGGATTCAATCCAAAAATATAGTTGTATTAGTTAAGTTTAGTTCGTAAAGTTAAAGTCTTCCAAACATGCCATAAGAAAAAGTAGCAAGCATTTGCAATGATTTTGCAATATAATATCAATTTGAATAAGTTACAAAAAAATAAAATATCACCATGTTTGATATTAGTTAAGTTTACAAAAATAATAATGAACAATTAAATGGTAGAACCTACTAATAACAAAACCTTCCCCAATTGCTTTAGACTTCGTATTAGGAGGCCAAAAAAATTGATTTTGAAGTATTTATTTCCTATAAAAAAAAGTTCGGAAAAGATCATTTTTTTAATTGTAATTGTATTAAATTTAAAAAATGAACACATTAATAGTGTGAACATGAAATTAAGGAAATTGTAAATGATATGATTTCGGGAAAAAAATTATGCTACCAACTTTTTTGTATTTATCACGAATTCACATATTGTGACTGTGAATTAAAAATTTTTAGAGATCATTTTTTCATTAATTAGTCTTGTTTTTTTTTCCATACTATCGTTAGTTTAAATGGAAAGTTTAGTTGCACGTTGTTTGTGAGTAACTTCTAAAGTAACTATATAATCCTAATAATTTTTATGATTGCTTAGTATATTTATGTCATGGGTATATATTGTTGGTATGTTGTTATTAATTTTAATAAATTTTTTGGTATATTATGTGCAGAAAATAGTAGTTTCAGAATTTTTTGAATGTAATAAAAAAGTGGGGAAACAATGAAATAATTGCTGGGAGGAAAACACATGCACAGTGAACAAAGGAAAACATACACAGTAATTGGAGGGGGAAAAAGGCACAGCGAATGGCTGGAAACCTAACAGTAATGCATAGGACCCACTGTGTATATGACAACAGCGTAGGTATTCGTTGGTTGGCTGCATCCAGACACGTTCGTTTGGTTTATCTCCACGCGCGTTAGCACTGCAACATAACGGGTCCGTTAACACCTTATTTTCCAAATACACGTGTCATGCTCTGCTCCTCTACCTACGGTAAAAATGGTCAACGCCCCTCCTATCATAAAGGTTTCCATAACAAAGACCACACTACTACAAATACTACATAATATGAACTGCACCATTTTAAGTTTTCGATTAATAATGAATCAACTCTGAATGTTTCGAGCTGATATTACCTGAGACTCAAACCTTTAGAAAGGCCAAAGGATTAGATCCACTTTTCAGCAAATTTTCTTGTAATTACTAATAGGGAAAATCGTTCAAAACGTCCCTCACATTTTATAAAATAACTTTTTTCGTCCCTCACTTTTAAAAGAATAATTCTACGTCCCTTACAAATTCACATTGATCAAATTTGGTCTCTACCTAGGTTTTCGACTAATTTTTTGCCGGAATATACCACGTGACTTGCATGTGATCATTTTTTAAGGGCAAAATTGTCAAATCAAATTTTTATATAATTTGATTCATAGTCCCTCACATTTCACAAAATGAATTTTTTCATCCCTCACATTTTTCAAAATGAATTTTTTGTCCTTAAAATATGATCACGTGCAAGACACGTGGTGAATTCCGACCAAAAACTAGTTGGAAACCTAAGTAGGGACCAAATTTGATCAA
The DNA here is from genome assembly GCF_036785885.1 of Coffea arabica. Taxonomy (NCBI): domain Eukaryota; kingdom Viridiplantae; phylum Streptophyta; class Magnoliopsida; order Gentianales; family Rubiaceae; genus Coffea; species Coffea arabica. The sequence goes on along the minus strand of NC_092310.1, from coordinate 36,959,732 downwards.
TGCGAATTTGTAAAGGACGTAAAATTACATTTTTAAAAGTAAGGGACGAAAAAAGTTATTTTATAAAATGTGAGGGACGTTTTGAACGATTTTCCCTTACTAATATTTGACGAAAGCTTGATGCCATAATCAATGCTATATTGAACAATGATTCGTCAAATTTCACCAATTGCCAACCCCTCTTCTCACCTCAAATTTAATCTTTAAAGTTCTATAAATATACAAATCCACCTTCCCTAAATCAAGAGAAAATATCTAATAGAAAGCACATTGGAAAACCAACAACCTAGATATTCTTTTGCAGCAAGGCGAGACTTCACACCAAGTTGATAGAGACTCTAACCTTCATGGAACTTGTATGAAAAGTCCAATGATGTTAAGCAAAAATAGCAGTTTATCAGTAGCCCTTCATGTCTGCATAACGCAAACTACAATATGGTTATACCTGCGAACAAAATATTAAGAGACATAAGGGCATCATACCCATCCTTAATTTACTGTTCATTTCTTAATGACCATAAACATAAAAGTTGATAATCCACAATTACTTTCCAATTATATAATAGTTGTCATTCTAGAAAATGGTTCTAAAAAAGACAGAACATTGAATCTTCAATATTTGCACCTACAAAACCCAAAAGTACATTATTCAAACAACTAAATTCAAAAAGAAGAAAAACACATACAATTTCAGAGCCAAAGTCACCATTGAATTTGAGAATAAAAAGTGTAAACACCAAAAACATGAGAATTTTGATACATTGATAACCACTTAACTCCAAATTGACCTTCAGCATTACTTGGTATAAAGTGGCAGTTTCTTGGTATAAAGTTGACATTATGCAACAATAATGGAAGCAAAAGGCAGATTCAACATAAAAATCGTATTAACTTCAAAGGTCATTTCTTGTTTGTTGCCCATAAGTGACAAATAATTTTTAGACAAGGAGGCAGTTTAGGCTTTCAAACAACTAACCATTTACTGGATTTAATGCACTTGAAGCGTGTGCTGATACCAACCGCTTAGCTGCGAAACTTGCATTATGTTGTCTCTAATTGTCAAATATGCTTTCTTCCTTTTCGCTAGCTTCCTGAAGATAGAAATTAGCCATTGTCCAGGAGAACAGCTAAAGCACATCATCAACCGAATGTTTCTTGATAAAACACGCCAAACCTCTGCTGAAAACAGAACAAGAACCAAAGAAATATCAGATCTGACTGGTAATATCAGATCAAACTTTGCTGGTAGAAGCTAATTTCACAAACTTTTCTTGATCTACCAGTAAAGAGAGAAAGATGAAAAATAATCAGAATATAATTACCAGTCAGTCAATCTGGAAAACCAAAAAGCAAATATTGTAAATCAACAAATCAAGTGAAACATACAAGGAACATAAAATAAGTTTGTACCACAATATCATACCAAGTTTCAGGTCTAGATGTGATTTTTGACGACTCAGATTTTACAAATTGAGAGATTTCAAAAACATGTAGAGAGAATGATATTAATTTTTGTCATAACAATTAATCAGCAGCAGCTCACATGAGGACTTTGTATCATTCTTTTTCAAGCTTACAACCTTGATTGTGGTTACAATCTGCTAAGGAACCAAGACAATAGCAAGTGGCACAGCAACATATAGAACAGCATGGAAACGAGCTCCATTACTAACCACAGATCACACCTCCCCCAAATGTTACAAGTAAAGCTCATTTCTCAACAACCCAGATCCACTTCAAGATCTTTTTGTTTTTAATACATACAGGAATAGGATAAATGATACAAAATGATAACTAACAACATGTGAAGCAGCACTTTAATGTGGCAAGAATAGAGAGTCACTATTACAATTCCTTATCGAACAAACCAACTTCGCATAGCTTTTGCCATGCAAGTAAAAGCAATTAGTCTTGGATGGCAGTGGAATACAACAGCAGCCAGCATACCATATGTTTATTTATCTAATCAAAATGTGACATTTGAAAGTCTAATAAAGTTAAAAGCTCCATAAAGAAGTTGTACCGTAGGTAAATCAATCTGGTGAGTACTGCCTGAATACTTTCACATATTTCTTCCAATTATTTGTCCACTACAGCATCCATTTTCAACAGAATCCAGATATTAAATCGACACACCAAGCAAAAAACTTAACCGCAAAAGGAAATAAAATGCCACTATTGTCATTCAAATCCACCGCCATCACAGTCGACTCTGAAACCAGAAACTCCCATTCTGCAATGGTTATCATCAAAATTTGATCTTTCTTGCCAATTTTTCCTGAAAAATAACTATTATTCCTCAAATTAAAAGCTCCAAGCATCCCATTTTACATTGTCCTGCCATTTCGTCTTAAAAAATCATCAACGTCCTTGGCATTCCCTGAACCCAATAAATCACTTCCTTTACAGCTCGTCAAGTTGAATTGAGTTGTAAACTCAACCCAGGACGTCCCAAATTTCATCATCTCAACCATCCCATCATGCTTATTGCCTTCCAAACACAACCAAGATAGCAACTTTGAGACCTCCCACCTATTCCTCACCAAATCCAAGCCTTTGATGGCAACTTTAGCATCCCTAAACGCCGTCATACACTTGTTTTTTGAAAATTCTCGGCACTTATCCTTGGCAGTTTCAAGACAAGCCTCCATTTCACGTTCTTCGCATTTTGCCCGTTCCGCATAATCTTGTTTGGCTACGCCGCCCGTTAGGGTTTTCCACCAGGAGGGTTTGCATTTGTTGGATGCGGCGAGGGAGCAGCCAATTCGAGCTCCAGCTTCGCATTGTTGGGTGATTTGGGATTCACACGCCTTGTACGCAGAGGCCCATGACTGCGGGTCCTTGAATGCAAGGATAAACGGCCCAGCTTCTGAATTGTCAGATGAACTGGCCCTTACAGGCCCACGGAGAAGGGGGATTGGATGTTGGAAAGGGATTAGGGTAGCCGATGGTGTGTAGTCGTCCAAATTGGGGGGTGGAGGTGGTGGTGGTGGCAGAGGCCGTGGAGATTCTGCGGCCATGTTATCAAGTCAAGGCTGAGAGAGCTTAGGCTACAGCTGCTCCGATTTAGTAAACGGTAAGTCGCTGCTATGAAATTCTGAAGACTTGAACTATTAATTCTGGATACGGCATTGAATACACTTGGCATCTCTGGATTCGGCTTCAAGTCCACGTAGCTTTCAAGGAATGAAGTTTCCCGGTATCCAAATAAAACAATTTATTTGTTGCACTTTGAACGCATGGAAGTTGGAGAGGCTAACAATAATGGCCGTTTGGCAAGTAAGTTTTTTGAATATTTGTCTAAAATTTTACAATAATGGCCGGTATCCAAATAAAACAATTTATCTTGTTTGAATGTTTGTCTAAAACTTTTTGAACTGTGTAATTTTTGAATATTTTGAAGTGTATAGTTTAAAAATTTTGCGAAGTATTTTGAGGTTACTACAGTTAAAGTTTTTAAAAAACTTATAGCAGATAAACTTGGCAAAAAACTCAAGAGTCAAACCAGACCTTTAATATAGAAGAAAGCAAAACCACGTACAAAATTTTCCACGTCATTCCGAAACAAAAAGCTATGACCGCAGATAAAAGCTAAAATACTGATGTATAATGTTGCAGACTTAATAGCAAAACCCACCCTACTACAAATAATAGATATTATGGGGCGTGCCATTTTAAGTTGTCAATTAACAATGAATCAACTATGAATGTTTCAGGCTGATATAATCTGGAACTCAAACCTTTAGAAAGGCTAGAGGATTCAGTAAATTTTCTTTTGATTTCTAATATTTGACCAATGTTTTATGCCATAGTCAGTGCTATACTAAACAATAATTCATCAAATGTACTCTACTCTGCCTACAATAATACAATATGCAACTTCTTGTACATGACAAATGACGAGGTCATTTCCGAGTGGACAAGTCGAGTCGGCAGCACGAGCTCACTTGTCGAAACACACAAGACTAGTCGGAGTCTTATACCTGGGTCTTATTCCAATGCTAAAGTCAGTTATGGAACGAGAGTCAGAGGCACAACTAGTTAAGTGGTTAGTCACATGTACCTGACTTGCAGACGATGAGGGGTATTTATACGGAAGAACCTCGTAGATAGGATGTGCTGTCTAGACCTGACTGATGGTCAGATGACAGTCTTATGGTGGTGGGCTTAGTTGTAACTCTGACCGCTAGGTTAGCAGGTAGTCACATCAGCCTGACAATCACTAACCACCTCCACAGCCAAGGTGTTGGGTGTTAGGTCCATGACAGGATCTAAAGTGAAAGTGAAGCTGATATGATTGGCCGAGACAATCTTCACCTCGGAAAGGCAAAGACGAGGATCTTAAGAAACAAATGAGCTTAGATAGCCACCTCGATAGTGACAAGCTGAGATGGTACCCATAACAAAGTTATACAATTATGTCCTGAAATATTAAAAATTAGTATATTCTAACTCTTAAAATCAATAGACACCATGGCAGTATAATCAAAGGAATAATATTCATATAGTCGTATCAAATCAAGAAAGACCCTAAACCAAAAGTACAAGTATATCAAGCTCTAAAGTTCTAAACTAGCAAAGAAGACTGGAACCAAAAGTGATGTGATCCTTGATCCACGGGAACCAAGAAGACGACGCGCGGAAGCAAACCCTAGACTTTAGAGGACACGTTGCGAAGTTGACGGAGTCGAACCCAAACTTGGACCACTCAAGACGGGTTTAACGGTAGAAGACGCTACAATCAAGCGTGTGTGCTTGATTGATAAGTCAGGAAACAAGCTAGGATCAACTCTAGGGTGTTCAACTTAGCTTTCACAAGCTAAAAGGAAATTGCTTCAAAGAAGACAAATTTCTGGAATTTTTTTTATTAAATGTCAAAAAACCGAATGTAGACATCAACTTCGGGCTATTTATAGCCTTGTCTAAAGCTAATAAGACTTGGAAAATAGCAAAGGAAATTCGGCCAGCACTTGCTCTTTCTTTGGGCCGAAGTTAAATCTAGTTAACTAATTAACTAACTCAATAAAGGACTAACCGTGCATTGAGGGAATTGACATAGAGGATCCTTGCAAGATTACCAAGACGTTGCAAACAATTGAAGAGGCAAGTGATCAAGCTTCAAATGGCAGAATTGGGTTTCGATTAAGTAACTCATGTTGAGCTTAGTTTCGGCCATGTGGGCCTTGGTTTTAATAGTCCTTTAGTGAGTTAATTAATTAGTTAACTAGGTTTAACTTCAGCCCAAAGAAAGAGCAAGTACCGGCTGAATTTCCTTTGCTATTTCTCAAGTCTTATTAGGTTTAGACAAGACTATAAATAGCCTGAAGTTGATATCTACATTCAGTTTTTTGACATTTAATAAAATAAATTCCAGAAATTTGTCTTCTTTGAAGCAACTTCCCTTTAGCTTGTGAAAGCTAAGTTGAACACCCTAGAGTTGATCCTAGGTTGTTTCTTTACTTATCAATCAAGCACACACACTTGATTGTGGTGTCTTCTACCGTTGAACCCCTCTTGAGTGGTCCAAGTTTGGGTTCGACTCTGTTAACTTCGCAACGTGCCCTCTAAGGTCTAAGGTTTGCTTCCGCGCATCGTCTCCTTGGTTCCTGTGGATCAAGGATCACATCAGTTGGTATCAGAGTTGGTTAGAGGTATCACGTAAATCCCTTTTTCGTATTTTGAGTCTGTTTTTATCCTCCATATTCGTAGCTATGTGTTAGGGTTTGTGTCTTGGGTCATTGGAAATTCTTGTGTCATGTACAAATTATGTTTTGTGTTGTTTAGTTGCTATTTTGTTGAGTCGAACCCAAACTTGGACCACTCAAGACGGGTTCAACGATAGAAGACACCACAATCAAATGTGTGTACTTGATTGATAAGTCAAGAAACAACCTAGGATCAACTCTAAGGTGTTTAACTTATCTTTCACAAGTTAAAGGGAAATTGTTTCAAAGAAGACAAATTTCTAGAATTTCTTTTATTAAATGTCAAAAAACTGAATGTAGACATCAACTTCGAGCTATTTATAGCCATGTCTAAACCTAATAAGACTTGAAAAATAGCAAAGAAAATTCAGCTAGCACTTGCTCTTTCTTTGGGCTGAAGTTAAACCTAGTTAATTAATTAACTAACTCACTAAAGGACTACTAAAACCAATGCCCACATGGCCGAAACTAAGCTCAACATGAGCTACTTAATTGAAACCCAATCCGGCTTTTGAAGCTTGATCACTTGCCTTCTCAATTGTTAGCAACATCTTGGTAATCTTGCAAGGATCCTCCATGTCAATTCCCTCAATGCACGGTTTCTCTTGAGCTTGGACGATATGAACTAATGCTTGAAGTAACTCTTTGAACCACTTAACTCGTGCATGTGTCACGGGTCCTTGAGGGACCTTCACAGGGCCTACGTGAACATCATAGGTAGCTTGCTCATGCGCATCATTCCCCTCCTCTTGAGAAAGATTTGCTCTCAAATCGTGTTCGTCCCCTGCAAGGAATGGACTTATATCAGCAACGTTAAATGTAGCACTTACATTATACTCACCAGGTAGATCTAAGCGGTATGCGTTATCATTGATGCGCTCAATGACTTGGAAAGGACCATTTCCTCTAGGTGACAACTTGCTTTGACATTGCTTTGGAAATCTTTCCTTGTGCAAGTGCAACAAAATCCAGTCACCAGGTTCAAAAACAAGCTTGCACCTATTCTTGTTAGCTTGTTGGACATACTCTCGAATTGGGCAGTTCTCCTCTCGATGTTGGTAAGGATCTTCTCGTGCAATGATCTCACGAATTCAGCTTTCTTCTTGCCATATAAGTTCACATGCTCAGAAGAAAGTAATGGAAACAAATCTAAAGGCGTTAAGGGGTTAAAACTATACACAACTTCAAAAGGTGAAAATTGTGTAGCACTATGCATTTCCCTATTATATGCAAACTCTACGTGTGGTAGACACTCCTCCCATGACTTAAGATTTTTCTTTATGATTACACATAAGAGTGTTGATAAGGTCCTATTAACCACCTCAGTTTGTCCATCCGTTTGAGAATGACTAGAAATAGAGAATAGCAACTTGATTCCCAACCTACCCCACAAAGACTTCCAAAAATAGTTCAAGAACTTAACATCTCTATCGGACACTATAGTTCGAGGTATGCCATGCAAAAGTACAACCTCTTTAAAGAATAAGTCAGCAATGTGCAATGCATCATTAGTTTTATGACATGCAATAAAATGAGCCATTTTGGAGAACCTATCTACTACAATGAAGATAGAATAATGACCACGTTTAGATCGAGAAAATTTGTCTTCTTTGAAGCAATTTCTCTTTAACTTGTAAAAGTTAAGTTGAACACCCTAGAATTGATCCTAGGTTGTTTCTTGACTTATCAATCAAACACACACACTTGATTGTGGCGTCTTCTACCGTTGAACCCGTCTTGAGTAGTCCAAGTTTGGGTTCGATTCCGTCAACTTCGCAACGTGTCCTCTAAGGTCTAGGGTTTGCTTCCGCACATCATCTCCTTGGTTTCCGTGGATCAAGGATCACATCAGTTGGTATCAGAACTGGTTAGAGGTATCACGTTTATCCCTTTTTCGTGTTTTGAGTTTGTTTTTATCCTCCATATTCGTAGCTATGTTTTAGGGTTCGTGTCTTGGGTCGTTCGAAATTCTTGTGTCGTGTACAAATTCTGTTTTGTGTTATTTAGTTGCTGTCCAAAATTTCTATCCAGATTTGTCATTGTGTTTGTGTTCTGTTTGAGTCCGACATTCTATTTGTATTGTTTAGTTATGACTTAACTAGCAAGAAAAACAAAAAAATATCGCGTGGCAACTAGGGTTTATCCCTCTTCTTGTCACATCTTAAGTTGGTTTGTCTTTGTGTTGTAATCTGTCCAGATTGCTTTTCATTCGTCAATTGCTATTAGTTTACCTAGATTGTGGTATAATTCGTGTTGGCTATTGTGTTGTTTGGGTCGTGAAAACAACCCAATAAAAAGTAAAAAAAAAGGTGTCACATACCTCATTGTTCCTTGAGTCGTTGCTAGAAATTTTCTTGGGGGCTGCCAAAGCTGTTTTGCCTTTAAACCTTGCATGATTACCAAAACATAATCTGGGTAGTTCTTGAGGTTCTTGATCGAAAATCTTGAAGTTCTTGGATCAACCAAAACTGATTTGATAATTCTTGATTACACATCAAGGGTTTCTTGAAAACTTGGGAAGAAAACTTCTATTTTCTTGGCAATCTTGAACTTTGATCCGAAACTTCAATTTGTTGGGACTAAATCTGAGTTCTTGAAAAAAAAAATTAGAAAGCCGCAGAGAAAAAAAGAAAAGAAAGAAACAAAAGAGAAAAAAAAAAAAAAGAGAGAAAGCATCGGCTCCAGTGTTTTACTTGGAAAAGCAAGTCCCCTTCTTGATCCACTTCTAATCCTAAAGCCATTGGGAATGAAGTTAGCCAAGAAAATCAAGAAACCAAATCCAAACCTTCCTAAAACACCTTGATCTTTCCACATCAGTCCAAACAACCTTCCTAAACCCTTGTTTCCTAAAACAACCGCCACCTCTTTGCCACTTGTTTCTAAAGTCGGTTGCAACCCACAATTGGCTAATCTGCCAGGGTTGGAAACCGCACCAATTGAGCACCCCAAAATCTCCAGAACACCACCAATCCCTGACCAAAAAGCCGAGAAACAGCAGTTCAATGAATTCCAGAAAATTTGGTTATCGGGTAGAGTCTTTCTAGGATTTTCGAAAATTTCAGCTTTGGAGTCATTTGTTGTGCTTCCTTTTGAGTCGCTAGTTTATTGTCAGCCATAATCTGAGTCATAGGTCACATCTTAGGTCATCATTCATCTGCATTATTGTTGCAAATTTTGTGTCACTTGTTGACTAGTCAAGAAACAACTTTTACTGTGACGTCTAACTTGTTCAACTCGAGCAACTAGCAAGCCTAAGGAATTGTTTGGTGAAATTATTAGAGAGCAGCAAACTTGAGTGAAATACGAGCGTGAGTGATCTATATATTGTATAAAAAGAGAGAGAGAGGAAGTCGTTTGTTTGTTTTCTTTTGCAGGTTTACCTAAGCATGTCTAGTGGAGTTGGTAACCAAACAATGGATATTAAACTATACATGGAGGCCATGATGGGGGAATTCAAGTGAATGCTTAAGAGCTCCATTGAACCTTTGCATGAAAGGATTGACCAGTTGGAGAGCTCTAGGCTACCACCTAATTCGATCAAGCGAAGAGAATCGGCATACTCAAATGATGAGAAGGAAGCGTTTGAGAGGAGGTACCAAACTGACCAACGTGTACAAAGGCGAGGCGATGATGCCATTAATGGTGTCAAACTCAAAATTCCATCCTTCCAAGGCAAGTCGGATCCCGAGGCTTACCTGGAATGGGAAAGGAAGATCGAGTTGGTTTACAAGTGCCACACTTACATGGAGGAGCAAAAGATGAAACTTGCAGCTGTGGAGTCCATAGACCACGCCTCCATTTGTTGGGACCAACTTTGACTTGGTGGAAGGAGAAACCGTGAGAGATCTGTGGAGACTTGAGAATAGATGAGGAGCTTAATGAGAAAAAGGTTCGTGCCAAGCTACTATAGCCGAGACTTACACCGATGGTTGCAAGCTCTTACTCAAGGTTCCATATTCATCGAAGATTATTACAAAGAAATGGAGATGGCCATTATGAAAGCAGATTTACGTGAAGAAGGAGAAGCTACCATGACTCGGTTCTTGCATGGCTTGAGGCCCAAGATTGCTGAAGTAGTGGAGCTCCAACACTACCTCGACATGAATGAGATGCTAGGAAAGGCAGTCACAGTTGAACAACGCCTCAAGAGGAGGGGTAGTGCACATCTAGGCACTACGTACCAAGGAGGAAGTTGGCGCACCTCTCAACCAAAAAAGGAGGAGAAGGCCCGACCCCCTCTAACCCTTCAAAGCTGAATGCCTTCCTTCCAAAGATGAAGGCAATGGGCGAACCAAGGCTAACAATGAAGCTTCCAAGCCACGAAGCCAAGACACTAAATGCTTTAAGTGTCAAGGCTTTGGTCATATCGCCTCCCAATGCCTTAACCAATGAACTATGCTCTTGTTGGCGAATGGGGAGATTATATCGGATAAGGCGGATGGGTGTAAAGGGATGCTGCCTCTTGAGGAGGAAGAGAATGATTCGGGCGAGGAGGTTTGAAAGGTCCTTACTGCGCGGTCTAAGAAGGAGGAAATGGAGGAGCAACGGGACAACCTTTTCTACACAAGGGGTCATATCAAGGATAAGGTCTGTAGTGTTGTTATTGATAGTGAAAGTTGTGCCAATGTAGCTAGTCTACTCATGATAGAAAAGCTAGGGCTTCCAGCTGTCAAGCATCCAAAACCTTATCGCCTTCAATGGTTGAATAATGAAGGGAAAGTCCGCGTGTTTAGGCAAGTGAAGGTGCCATTTCGAATTGGAAAATATGAAGATGAAGTCACTTATGATGTTGTGCCAATGCAAGCAAGTCATCTCATACTTGGGTGACCTTGGCAATATGATCGAGACATTGAGTTCAAGGGACGAGCTAATAAATATTTTTCATGCATTGTAATAGGAAAGTAACCCTTGTACCCCTTACCCCAAAACAAGTGTACAAAAATCAAATGAGACTCCAAAAGGAGTATGAGCTAGAACTTGAGAGGAAAAAATGAGAGAAAAGTGAGGAAGAAAAAGGAGAAGGTAGGGTCGAACCCCTAGGGAAGAAAAAGGCAACAATATGGTTGGCCATGAGAGAGGATAACAAAGGGAAGCTAAGCTTGTTAGCAAAAGTTAAAGATGTAAAGCGAGTTTTGTCTTCCAACCAACTCTTACTCGTACTTGTATGCAAGAAAGATGTGACTGCCCAACTTTCCCCTTAGGCGAACCAGAGGGTTCAGCGGACCGCCTGCCCAACTCTCGCCGGGACTCAGTCGTTCACTCATACAAATTGGAAATAGAACCACAAGAAAGAGCAAAACGAGGATCCAAAACTTAAAACAAAACTTATATCCGTTGCTATCTCAGAAAGAAGTACAACTGTCGAGAATACAAAAGTTCTCAAGTCACCATACAACCAGCCCGTGCCAAGCATTAGGGCGAGAACCAAAACTAGACCTAGCTAGTCGATACAGAGCTCTCGCCCCTGCTCGCCTTCCCCTGTTAAGGAAAACAAAACTAAAGGAATGAGCTAAAAGCTCAGTGAGGTTCCAAACATAGGATCAAGCCATAAATCAAACAATAAGTCAAGAAACATACACAACATTTACAATAAGTCACACATGAAAAGGATACGTTCGTTCATTCGTTCGTTCTCCTGTCATTCCCCTTCTTCCTTCATTTGTTTGAAAATGCATTTTTCATTTATCAATAAAACCCTCGTTCGTTCGTTCGTTCATTTCATTCAACCCTTTCTGGACATCGACCAGGCTCCACCAACCTCCACCAACCTTCAAGGTAATACTCGAGTATACCAAACGTTCACCCAGGTCACCAAATTGCCCGACCGAGTCCGCTTCTGGCTCGAGTCGATCGGTAACAAGGGGCAGGACCCAGTTCAGCCAAACGGCTTACATTCATGCACGACTAGCATTTAATCATTTAATCATTGAAAATTTCACATTTATTTAGGTCGAGTGCGATAAAGTACACACTCGCCTAGAAAACTCGTTTTAACAATCATTGAAAGCACTTAACACATTATCAATTAATAATAACAAGCCAATAAGTCAAGGAAATATAACAAACAAGGAACACTCACCGAATTATGCAAAATAACGTCCAAAATGTCCTATCGGATCTTACCCTCGGTCACTGAGAAAACCTATGATTCATCGAGAAAGAATATTACAATTCATCTAACAAAACAAGTAAGTGGAATCAAGGAACTCGACTAGTTACGAGTAAAACGGATAAAGGTGACTTTAAAGTGAAAAAACCATTTGGATCTGTGAACGGAAATAACTAGGGTGTCATAAACCAAACTCAAAGGGTTATAACAGTTCCAATGGAAAACACTTGAATCAAAGTCAAGTCGGAATCCAACTAGATAGGCTCAGAAATATTATTTTTCGGAATCGTTTATGTGGTTCAAAATCAATATACATTCAAGTAGGTATTATGGCTTACATGTCTTGACTGAGAAAACCTTAGGTCATACCTCTATATTTTGGTATGAAGTAGTAAATAAATATTTGAAGGTTCAAATGGAAAAGGTATCATGTTTTAAGATAAAAAATGGTCATAGCATTTGCCAAACGAAAAATATACAAGTTCACATAGAATCTTAGCCCTCGAGCGAAAATTTGGGCAGCACGCCCTTTGTATTTTCCTATTTTCCAACCATTTATGACTTCATTATTTTCCTCAATCAATCCCAACATTACACATAACATAAACAGCCACTTAATATGCTCAAGACAATACAAGGACAAAATTTAAGCTAACAACAAGTGCGGAAACGAAGTTTACAAAAGACAGTTTTGACGGGTTTTTTGCGGAATGGGTACATCCGAGGCTACGCTTATCAGATTGAGATGAAACTTATACCATTTCGAAGCTAAGACAGGGGGTTACAAGGTTGAAGAAGGCCACTCAGTCCAGTTTGCAATGTATCTAGGTCAAAATTGAAATATACGAAACCAGAATCTCACAAACAGGTTGGGTAACAGCACAATTGTTAAACAGCAATAACTCAAGCTACCGAAGTCCGATTGAAGTGTATCTTATGGTGTTTCGAAGCTAAAACACAACCCTACATTTCTTATGAAGACCTCCAAGGCCAAATCATGCATTTTCATGATCAAAAATGGAAAACTACACGAAAACAGAATTCTGGGCGCGAAACAGGTTTCATGGACAGTCAAGGATATTTCAGTCATTTCACAGGCTACAGTGGTCGGATCAAGCTGAAATTTTGCAGGCAACTAGTTTATACGATTTTCTACAACTTTAATGTTTTGGCCAAAATCTAATTCGGTAAGGATCATGGTGAAAAGTCACGGTCAGATTGGGTGAAATGTCAACCCTGTTCGCTGAACTCCTACCTAGACCAATCTGGGTATTTCCATCTTATCTCAGACTACCAAGCTCGGATTGGGTTGAAAATTTACAGACAACTAGAAAACATCATTCTATACAACTTTCATGTTTTGTGCTAAGGCCAATTCGGCCTCTAACCTGGTTGAACAGAAACGGGCAGAGCAGGGGTTAGTGAAACCCTAATCTGGGATCTTTGCCCCAAACCAGAATTTTTGTACTCCCTCCGTCCCAAAATAAGGGACGTTTTTGGGGATTCTAACTTATTATGCACAGTTCAATCAATTTGAATGTGAGACATTTTTTTCCAATCGTGCCCCTTTGACCGATATCAAATCTTAATTGCTGTCTATGGTGATGTGAAAAGAATCTGTGGGTCCATGTAAAATGTAAGCTCTTTTTCATGCCGTTGCCAAGCACGCGCCTATTTATGGCCATCAAAATTTTTGGTGCTGTCCACGTACCTTTTTTTTGGATGTCTATTTATTGCTTTTGTGGGTTCCATCATACTTGTTTTTTATTTTATCAATGTCTCTTTTGAGGCTACAAATGGAATGTTAGAGAAAAAAATTGTAGTGTGACTCAAATTTTGGGACATGAAAAAATATGAACTATGACAATAACAATGGGACGGAGGGAGTACAATCTATCACATCCAACATATATCAACTTCATTTTACACTATAATAGGCTATCATACCATGAGTAAACCATAAAATACTATATAAAACAGAAAAATCCTCAATTAATAGAAAAAATTAGACAACTCAACCATAACTTATGAAATAACCCACAAAATGACATGCTTCACCACTAAAAACCCTTAATTAATCATTATTATCATGAAAGGGAAGATATCTAGACAACTCACCTTTACAACTCAAGAAAGATAATAGCTTAGGTTTCTTTCTTCCAAAACAACTCCACCAATAGCTTTAAACCTCCTTAGTGAGCACTTGTATGGAGTAGATTCAAGTTTGGTTGGTTGAAACTCAAGATTTGAGCAAATTTGGAAGTTAGAAATTGAAGAACCTTCCCTTGTTTTCCTCCTTAGAACAGCCGGCCATGAGGGATGAAAAATGGAGAAAAATTGCTCAAAATTTGGTTTTAGTAAAGGTAAGAAGGTTTGGTCAAAGTCCAACTACGAATCGGATCGCGACATGTGGCACCTCATAAGTTTAACACTTATCCTTTTGTCTCTCCATCATTAACCATCTAAGCAACCTCTAATTATCTCTTAACACCTGATAAATTAAATCCGGTATACACAACTTAACCTAATTGGCCGAATTTTACCGAACTTTCCGCACTAGCGGGTCCCACGTCCGATATATGCTCTTAATTTCTCGAAAACTAACCGATACTAGAAAATCATCTAAAAAAGAATATTCACTCATAAAAATTATCTAGAAATTTTCCTAATAAAGAAAATGCAGAAAAATATGCCATTAAATAGAATAAAACCCAGAAAATGAGAAAATTACGGGGTCTTACAAAAGAGTTGGTCATTTCATCTATACCTACTAACTTCTTGCCTTCCAATGTTTTATCACTTTTGCAGGAGTTCGAGGATATATTCCCGGAGGATATTCCAGATGGACTACCACCTCTAAGAGGAATCGAGCACCAAATCGATCTCGTTCCGGGAGCCCCACTGCCTAACAAGCCCGCCTATCGGATAGGGTTTGAGGAAACGAAGGAATTACAAAGGCAAGTGGAGGAATTGCTAAGGAAGGCTGGGCTCGAGAAAGTCTAATCCCATGTACTGTACCAATGATTCTCGTGCCAAAAAAAGATGGAGTTTGGAGAATATGCACTGACTGTACGCAATCAATGCTATCACAGCAAAATATCGTCACCCTATCCCTAGGTTAGATGATATGTTGGATGAACTGCATGGTGCCATTATTTTTACTAAAATTGACTTGAAAAGTAGTTACCACCAAATAAGAATGAAAGAAGGAGACGAGTGGAAAACCGCTTTCAAAACTAAATATGGTCTTTATGAGTGGTTAGTCATGCCCTTTGATTTAACTAATGCGCCTAGTACTTTCATGCAATTAATGAACCATGTTTTGAGACCTTTCCTTGGAAAATTTGTTGTAGTCTATTTGGACGATATTTTGTTCTATAGTAGAATTTTAGAGGAGCACCTTGAACACCTCAAATATGTTTTTGAAGTACTTCAAAGGGAAAAACTATATGCCAACCTTAAGAAGTGCAAATTTTGCATTGACCGTGTGGTGTTTCTAGACTATATTGTTAGTGCGCGGGCATTCATGTAGATAAAGAGAAGGTAAAATCCATCCAAGAATGGCCGACACCCACCTCTGTCACTGATGTGCGCAGCTTCCATGGCTTAGCAAGCTTTTACCGCCGATTTATGAAGGATTTCAACACCATTGCAGTGCTGCTCACCGCGGTCATGAAGAAAAACGAGAAGTTCTTTTGGGGGGAAGCACAAGATAAGGCCTTCAAGTTGCTCAAATACAAACTCACACACGCACCTCTTCTTGCAATCCCTAACTTTGATCTCACTTTTGAAATGGAATGTGATACATCAGGTGTAGGAGTTGGAGCCGTCCTTATGCAAGGAGGAAGACCAATCGCGTATTTTAGTGAGAAATTGAACGGAGCCGCTCTCAACTATTCGACCTATGACAAAGAGATGTATGCCTTAATACGTGCGTTGGAGACATGGCAGCACTACCTGCGAGCACGAGAGTTTGTCATCAAGACGGACCACGAATCTCTCAAGCACCTGAAAGGGCAACAAAAATTGAGCAAAAGGTATGTCAGATGGGTTATTTGTGAGCAAAAGCGCCTTCATCGAGTCCTTTCCCTATGTCATCAAATACAAGACAGGTAAGTCTAATGTAGTGGCTGATATTTTATCTCGCAGACATACTTTGCTCACTGCCTTAGATGCTAAACTTCTAGGATTTGAGCTCATGAAAAAGTTGTATAAAGATGACCTGGATTTTTTGAATGCCTATGTGAGTTGGGGAAAGTCGGCTTTTGAAAAGTTCTATGTGCATGATGGTTTCTTGTTTTATCTAACTAAGTTATGCATTCCCCGAGGTTTTATACGTGACTTACTTATTCACGAGTCACATAGTGGTGGCTTAATGGGACACTTTGTGAGACCCCGGTCAGTTCTTAAGTTTGATATTAGGTGATATTCATTATTTGTGCGGTAAAATTGGGTTTTAGGGTTGATTAGCAAACCCTAATTTAGGTTAAGATTAAACCCTAGCTTTTGTATTACTCACACGCTCGAGTTGTAGGTAAAGTTAGTTATTCTAGTGTGTAATTTAGTACAGGTAAGTATACGATTCGATCCATTTTATATAGGTTAAGTAAGTTTAAAAATTTAGAAAAAAAACCCTAAACGAGTGAAATCTCTAGTGTTATGATTTGTTAGAATTCTAAGTTGGGTTTAAAACCCTTAATATTTCCCATGATAAAAAAATTGTTATTTGATTGCATTTGTGTATGTTAATACATGGTTAAGTATAGATGATTAAGTTAATGGGGTGATTAGTAGAGAAACTAAGTAAGATTAATTAGTTTGGATTAGATTAAGTTAATACCTATGGACTAATTTGCAAAGAATTAAATGATTTGGGGCAAGAGTATGAAAGGGAGCAAAGAAGCTTGTGGTGGACATTAAGCCATGATTGTGCTTGATTATGATTGGCTAGTGAAACAAATATCCTACCCATCTTAAGTCTTGCAACATATAAACCACAAACACAAGCAAAGACACAAAACACAAACCAAAAAAACCAAAGGAAGAGAGAGAAAGATAGGTGGCCGAACCTTGGAGCAAGAGAAGAGAGAAAATTTTCTCCAAGTTCATCTTCTTCTAGCCTTCCATATTGTTTGTGGAGCTTAAGGAAACAACTTTGGCACTTGATTGTTGTAGTTCCTCACTTACCAAGCTTACTTGAAGGTAAATCATCTCTCTTGGAAGTTAAAGTTTGGTGATTAAGTTGTGAAGCCATGAAAGTGATGTTTTTGTTATGATTGTGAACTTGTATGGTTTATATGGTGAACATTGAGTAGTTTAATGACTTATTTTAGTGGTTTATTGCTGCCCAAATTTCGGTTAAGGCTATGGAAGAATTAGGGTTTCTTGTTTCATGGTTATTCAAGTTGATTTGGTTGATTGTTTGGCTTGCAAATGGAGTCTTTGATGTGTTAATTTCACTTGTATGGTTAATTCTTAGTAAAATCAGATTTGGCCTTGAAACCCTAGTTCTAAGGGAAGTTAGTTTGGTTGAGTTAAGACTTAGATGATTGGGGTTTGAGTAGATAGGTTTGGAGGTTATAGAACTTGTATGATTATAGCATAGGAAATGGTTAGTAGATGTTAGGTTTGAGGTTAATTTGGGAGAGGAAATTTGGGTCTTTTGAGGAGCTATTAGGAGCTGGTATATATGTGTTTATTTGGTATGAATTTGGTTAGAAAGCTTGTATGAGAACCATAGAAACGGACTGTGCGATTGCGGCGCGCGAAACCGGTCAATCTGGAAAACAGGGCAGTCCAGAATCCAAATTTTGGCTCCTTTTTTCTTTATGTTACATATTGATTCAGAGTTTGGCCAAAACATGAAAGTTGTAGCTTCTTAAGTCCTTGTTGTCCCTGCAAAATTTCAGGTCAAACGGATCTGTGTAGCCTGAGTTATGGTCAAAACACTCTCTTCTGTTCTAAACTTGGAATTTTGCTGCGTTTCTTGATTTAGCTTCTGACCATGCTCAGTTCACCTTGATAACGTGTGAACTGGGTATTGAGGTCTTCATAAGATTCGTAGATCTCTGTTTTATCTTCAAAATGGTATAAAGTGCATCCAAATCCAAGTTCCGTAACTCTAGTTATATCCAAAATAAGATCGGGTGTCAGAACTGCCTTTGACATTAGACAGTTCTGACAGGAATTTTGGACCTGTTTTTCCCTATGCTCCGTACTGATTCAGCTTTTGGTCAAAACACAAAAAGTTATTGCCTTATAAATAAGCTTTCTAACACCTCTATAATTTCTTGATTTTGATCTCTGAGTCGTGAGTTATGGTTTTTCAAACAGAGCCTGTTTGGTAACCCGAAATGAAATGGCTGGAACTGTTTTGTGCATTTTTGTCCTAGTTCCATTGAGATCTGGCTGGAGGTGTCTTCATGAAAGTTGTAGCCCTTCTTCTTAACTTCGTAACAGTACCTCATGCACTTCGATCCAATAACCGTAACCTGAAATTTGATCAAAATAGTTCTAGGTGCCAAATCTGCCGTTTCCGTTTACCGGCTGATTCCGTTTTCGTTTGCCGTTTCCGTACTTGCATGTGCCAATTTTTTCATTTTGCTTGATTTATGCATTCTAGTAGCCGTTTGTGGAATAATATGGTACAATCTTCTATTTCAGACGGTGGTGAGCTAGACGGAGCCGATGGAGCCTACTAGCTATTATACATGACGTGATTTCCGCTCTATTACCATACTTTCTTTTTGAGTAAGTACTCAGGTCGTTTGTTTGTATACGTTACTTATGTGTTTTGAGATGAATGTAAGGGTGCTTAGGCGAGGGTATACTTTATCACACTCGACCTAAACCCTAATTTGCACCTGTGCTCCTTTATGAGATGTGTATACATGAATTATTTTGGTGTTGAACCCCTTGAACTTGTAGTTCGGGGTGACTTTTGTGGGGCCCGATCTCAAGACCTAGACGGACTATTCGAGTCGACTGGGGCTTGGTCGAAGCTAGTCCAACCTAGTCTTGAGGTCACCAAGTTTGTAGGTTCAAGTTGTGAACCAAATTTGTGAATCGAGCTTGCGAGGCAAGTTCAATTTCGTTTCGTTCGCTCGAGCAATTTTGTGAGGTGACTGGCCAGTGATGGTGATAAGGTGTTAAGTGGGAGTACAAGTGGAGTTCTGCGGACCTTATTTGTGGTCGACGGAGTGTCGACAAGAGGTCACACATGGAACATGACGTGGCTTTGGAGCCAAGCTGTATCCTTACTTGTGTTGTTATTTTTGTATTTTTGATTTGACATTTTTGGGACATAATTGTTTATTTTAATGTGAAATTTATGATTTTACCCCTATTTACTTACTAAGCATATAGTTTACCCCTTTCCCTTTATTTTCCTTAACAGGGGTCGACGCGGGGAAACTTTTGGCACTATCACTAGAATAGTTAGACTTGCTTTGTAATAGCCAGACAACTAAGATGCTTCTTTTTGTTTTGGTGGTTTGTATAAGGACCCTCCTCAGAATCCACTTTCTGCTGGTTGTTATCATAATGTAAAATAGTGGTCTGAATAGCTACTTTTGGGGATATAAATAGAACTCTTTTAGAGTTGTATATATTGTGAATAGTATGCTTTTGGTTTATCTAATGTTTATTGTTTTGTAATTTCGAGTCCTGGCGCGAGTTAGGCAGGCGTCCCGCCGATACCCTCGGGTTCGCCCTTGGGAGAAGTGGGGGCGTCACACACTTTGGTGTCACAAAGATATTAGCTGTATTGTAGGAACATTTCTATTGGCCCCACATGCACAAGGACATAGAGAGGATTGTAGGACGTTGTGGAGTGTGCCACAAGGCTAAGTCACGGGTCAACCGAAACGGTTTGTATACTCCCTTACCCATACCTAACCAATCTTGGGTTGACATTTTCATGGATTTTGTGCATGGTTTACCTCGATCTAAACATGGTCATGATTCTATTTTCGTTGTAGTAGATAGGTTCTCCAAAATGGCTCACTTTATTGCATGTCATAAAACTGATGATGCCTTGCATATTGCTGACTTATTCTTCCTAGAATCAACTCTAGGGTGTTCAACTTAGCTTTTACAAGCTAAAGGGAAATTGTTTCAAAGAAGACAAATTTCTGGAATTTATTTTATTAAATGTCAAAAAACTGAATGTAGACATCAACTTCGGGTTATTTATAGCCTTGTCTAAACCTAATAAGACTTGAAAAATAGCAAAGAAAATTCGGCCAGCACTTGCTCTTTCTTTGGGCCGAAGTTAAACCTAGTTAACTAATTAACTAACTCACTAAAGGACTACTCAAACCAAGGCCCACATGGCCGAAACTAAACTCAACATGAGTTACTTAATCGAAACCCAATCCGGCTTTTGAAGCTTGATCACTTGCCTTTTCAATTGTTAGCAACATCTTGGTAATCTTGCAAGGATCCTCCATGTCAATTCCCTCAATGCACGGTTTCTCTTGAGCTTGGACGATATGAACTAATGCTTGAAATGACTCTTTGAATCTCTTAACTCGTGCACGTGTCACGGGTCCTTGAGGGACCTTCACAAGGTCTACGTGAACATCATAAGCAGCTTGCTCATGCGCATCAAAAAGGGAAATAATCTATCTTTAACCAATATATATTATGAAATTAGTGTGTCAAACCTTTCTGGAAAATGCATCAACTAACAAAAATATATAAAAATTATTGTACAAATTTTTTCAATGAATTATCCTTTCTAGTTGCAAGCCTGGTCAACATGTTCTCTTTTTTGACCATCTACTTAATGTTCTCTGCCCAAAATAAGAAAGGTGGGTATTTTGGGAGGGGGTGGGGGGGATTCTACACACATTTTATACCAAAAAAATAAAACCCAAAAACAAATATAATAGAAATATTTAAAATATGCACTACATGTAGGGTTAACGCTCAGGAAGGTGATTGTAGGAGGACGGGATATGGAAGAGCTCTCCCCCTCTGTGCCACTCTCTATTCCATATTGTGACAGCCCCACCTCCTCCTAAGGCGAACCAAAAGGTTCGGCGGACCGCCTGCCCAACTCTCGCGAGGACTCACTCACTCACTACAGTTCTCAAATAAATTACAATACACATTTCAAATATTACATCAAATACTCCACAAATTTACATATCATAAGCGTGGAACACACACATACACTCGTTTCAATTCCAAACTTTCATACAAACTCCACTATTACACAAGAGGAGTTCGAATTCAAATTGTACAGGAGATATTTCATCCAGGCACACATTACATCCAGTCGCCAATAAGTACAATAAGCAAAATACACATGAGATATCTCTTCAAACACACTAACAACTCATTACAAGCGCTTCCTTTGGCCTCGAACCCTGTGGAGGGAAAAATATTTTTGGGGTGAGCTAGAAGCTCAGCGAGTATCCAGTAAAATCAGTGATCCAACCAGTTTCACAACAATGCATTTAGATGATGTCATGAATCAGTGATCAAATGTACGTTTATTGCTCTTGTGAGCCAGTGAAATCATCGTACTTGGACCTCCAACGCTCAAACAAATCCAGTAACAGTCAAACAGTAATAAGGAGCCATTGGTGCTCCAAATAAACGGTGATGGAGACGTTGGTTCTAAGCACCAGACTTCCCAAGAACATATTGGAGACAAATCATTTCATGATACACATGCAAGCACTCATGATATGCAATCGAGTAAACAATGCAAGAATTAGTTCGAAAAGTAACTTTGCAAATAGTTGTGGAATCACTCACCAACCGCAGCTCATGAACCTCATCCATTATAGACAATTTCCTTAATCAAGTCTAAGTCCTTCATTTCTACCAAAAAGATAATAATAACTAATTAACCAATGTATATATATATATAAATGAAAATAAAATAAAGTAGTGTTGATAAGGACAATAACAATAATAATGAATAAAATAATAATATATAATAAAATAATAGCCAACATAATAAATATGATTATAAAAAATTATTTCTAAGATAGGAAACTTTACATAAGAAAAAAGGAGAAACTTTCCAAATTAAAAAACTCTCAATCTAGGAAACTTTTAGAAAATAGAAACTTTTCAATTTAGAAAACTCTTAAAGGTTTCATATTGTGAGGACCCACAAAATTCTCCTTGTTTTATTTTATTTTATTCTATTCTATTTTTCCGTGTGTATTTTCCTTGCTTTCAATCAATTAATCATTTAATTTTCAGAGATTTTATAAGTGAGTATCGTTTTTAAATCATTTGTTTTAGTATAAGTGCATACATGTTAAATTTGAGGTGCATTATGGATGTGAGATCCTGGATTCCAAATTGTCTCAAATAAATTAAATATAGATATTTATAGTAGCTATTGTGAGAAAAATGTATTTTACCATGTGTTTTAATTTTCAAAGAGTATTTTACATACCAAAAGTGAAAAATTTAATTGAATCATTAAAATCCTACTTTCAAAACTAAACCGTTAAGTTTAAATTAAATTCAACCAATTAATATTTTCGTGATTGTATGTGCATCCATGCATGTTTAGTACGGGGGTTTGAGTGATTAGTACCTTGGGTTGGTGGGCTTAAGTTAGTTTTAATTAAACTAGGTAAACCAATGGGTTAATTACATTAGATCAAGTAGAGTTTTAGTGTTGGGCCTTTAAGTTTTAATTTCATTAGAAGCCTAAGCCATAAACCCATTAATTACCCAAGCCCATGACCCATCTCTTGTTTTACTTTACTATTAATAGACTTAACTATTAAGTTAGGAGGACACACTACAAGAATTTTGGTCTTCAGTGACAACTACCTTTCGCCACAAAAAAGCAAAAAGTCGTCACTGATGACCTTTATCGACAACATTTCGATTGTCACAGGGTCGTCACTGAATCTCCGTCGGTAAAAGTATACAGTGATAACTTTAAAGTCGTCAATGAATAAAAACTTTTTTATGACAAAATATGTCGTCAGTAAAAGCTATAAATTTAGTGACGACATGCTTTCTTGTCAATGATGCATGAAGCAATGTAGTAAGTGTATATACTAATTAGTGACAACTTTGTTGTCAATAAACCCCTTACCAATTGTGGCAACAACTTCTTATCAATGGACAATTTTGATTGAGTGACAACAACAATTGTCAATAAAGACAGCCTGATTGTTGTAAATGCTACTTATTTACAACACCTTGCAATGTCTAATTTAATGATTTTCCTACTACAATAATATCTAAAAAATGAAAACATCGGCAATGTTTAATAAATAACAAATGTAGGCAATCGTTACAATAGGAAATGCCAGAATAACATATTAAATATTCAATGTCATAAATAAGTGTAACATCACAGTACAAATAGTTTGATAAGTTTCAGTAGAAAAAATTTTGCATATAAGTCAAGGCTGCACTAAAAAACAATTCCAAGTGCCAAAACATTTTCTATGCTACCGAAACATTTTCTAAACTTAAGATAGCACTATAACCACAGTTTTTGAGTCGACATGTAAGCCGTACTGCTAATCTTCCTCCAAACCTCTAAAATGAGCAATATATCTGCAATAAAGTAGTAAAGTTATTAGTAGATGATAGAAAAATTTAAAACAAGGAAAATTAGTAAAGGAGTCACCAAAAAATAAAGTGAATAATTTGTATTAAGTCTCATCTAGATAGTGACTATATAAATAGTAGAAAAAGAGACATTATATGGGCAATTTGGAAACAAAGTCTACTAGAGGATGGAAGTTTAATAGCCAAGGATTATATGGGCAGAATTATTCCACTTCTTTATTTTAATATTTAGATGCCAAAGGACAGCAACAAATGATTCCACATTTATGAGAAACAACTTTGCAAGCTTCATTGTGTTTTGGAGCAAAAGTAGTCTTTGAAGCTTTGAATGTCATAGGATTTCATATATCTGAAAATATGTAACTATACATAAGGTCTAATAAACAAGAAAAAGCAGCCTTATCATCATTCATATGTGGTTGTTCAATCTATCAAATGACTAAGTAATTTGTACAGCTAGCACAGTTCCAAAAAAATGACCAGCATTCCACATTTATATAATTGTTTAACATACAACTTGTTTAAGGTCTAACAACCTATTATATGTTGATAGTTTAAACATAGAAAAGGATTCTATTGCAATTCAGGTGACAAAAGCAAAACAGTCTCCAAATTTCCTAAATGAACAGCAAAAGTAACAAGCATTCACTAAATTCCTAAGGCTTGATATTACAAGATTATATTGTCACCTACCAAGAACTAATCTTCCATAACTTATGTTAATTTTAAACCATGGCAGCCATTATATCTAAAATAAATATATGTCCTAGTTACAATTTAGAGTCTCACATTGGCTGAAGAATTATAAGAATGTCCCTTTAACAAACATAACTCAATTTAGACAAGTATATATAGTTGAAAATTGCTTACCAATCAGTACGTTCAGATGTGCCTTCATCGTCTTGCTTGTTGGCTTGTAGCTGTGCTTTCAAAGATTTAAGGAGATCTTGTATTTCACTCTGTTGGTTCTGCATTTCACTTTGCTAGTTCACAAGCTTCTCCATAAGTTGATGTTGAGATTGGACTGTCATTTCCAACTCAGCTGAGCGCTTCTCGGCTTGTTCTGCTCTTTTCTTGAATTCATCTATCTTAAGTAATTCCTGTAATTCCTATAATACATGTGACATTGATCACATTTATGATGCGTATGTATTTAAATAGCATGCCAACTCAAATATTCACTAGACAAAAGTCAACATAAAATATTGGGAAAAGATGAACTCTCAATATTATTCTTTTTTTTTATAAGGTGCAGAAATCTTGACTTTCATTGGTTTATAGACAAAAAATATGAGGAATCACCAGTTTACTCTCTTAGGAAACTGGACTGAGTAATCTCTGATATATGAACAATAATCAAGCAGATTCACTTGAGTAGGTCTTTCAAAGCAGCGATTCGAGTTCAAATTCCAATTCAATTTTTATATTTGTTCCAGATTTGTCTTAGATTGAACTTTGTGTTTGATTTCTTGAAAACATACGTGAACTGTTCAGTTAGCACATCATAGTTCAATTCAAATGTAGCTTGATTATAACCAGAAAAAATATCTTACATGGCTCTTCATCAGTCTTCTCTAAGTGGCGTTGTTTTGATCTGAAACAGAGACAGAGGGGACACACCATCACAAGGCATCCATGCCATGCTATGTGTGAATGAAAAGGAGGAGGGACGCATAGAAGTCTAAAATGGAATGAAAAGAAGCCCATGTAAACAGTGGTTTTCCTCATTCTTGACTTTGAGCTATTTGATTTCAAGAGATGTGGCAGCGTAGTTCACTAAACTAATTTTTATGGTAATCATTATAGCAGGTACTAAATGGCTGTCCCCATAAATCCAAGCAAGCTACTCGACAATATATGTCCCTAAGACAGAGCCAATATGTCAACTATACACTAAATGAACAAGAATGATGGTGGGAAACTTGGACAAGTACAAGGTTTTATTAACTGATTGGTTTCTCATATAAGAGCATAAATAACCACGATAGGCTACATTTCTTCAATCTCATGTTCACTACGTATTTCATTCATTTGCATAATATTTAAAGAAGTCCACAACAATTACATATGGGAAGATACTGATCTCGACAAGTCCGAAAAGCACTTGGGGTTAGACATTTTTTCTAACAATACTCCACCAACTTAAGAACAACTTTAAACAGAGAATTGGTCATAGATATATTCACGGATTTAATACGCACTGCAACTATTTTAGTCATCAAGAATCACTAAAAGAACCAGGAATCCTTAATGTATCAAATATTTCTACAATTACCCACATGTAGAATGTGGAATAGCATGATTTCATTCATGCATACCTAGAAATTGAAGCTTTTAACCAACCTGCAATCTATAAACTCTTTCCTAATCCAAGTTCACTAAAACTATCACTACAGGTATCAAGCCAATATACATTCCTAAGTTAAAGTTCTATATTTCAATCTTTAAGAACTGGCCTTTACTCAGCTTCCCACATACATAAAACACGCAAATGCAAGAAAGTCAGAATCTTTCAATATGCAACTGGACAGAGCAAAACCGAGACACGGTTTGCCTTCCTCAGCCTATTACGAACCCGTACATACCCACAATCCAATCCCACTAAAGCCCTTTATCTTGTACAAGAAAATGTTGACCAAAAATTAATAAGGGTAAAACCCACAAGTAAGCAGAATCCAAAAGGAGGAGATGACTCCATCCATAACTCAAATGAAACCCAAAAAAACTGGACTGAAATTTTTGGGAAAAAAAAATTAGGGCAAAGCATTTTGGGGAAAATTGAGGAAAAAGAGAATCGGCATACCTTTTTTTTGTAGAGAGTTGCTGCTAAATGTGGTCTTCTATTTGATCATTGCGGAGCCAAGATCAATTAGGAGATGACAGGAGATGTTTCGGCAGAGACGAGGAGAAGCGCTATTTGGTTCTAAGTGTTGGCTGGTAGTGTCTTGTAGAGTGAACGGTGATTGAGAATGACCGATGGCTGGTTTTACCAAGTGTTCAATATCAATTCCGTGCCTCTCCTCAGACGACTTTGAATAAATTTTCAATTCCTTAGATTTCCCCCTTGTTCAGTAGCAAAATTTCAAACAAGTTTTTTAGTTTCCAACTTTTTAGTTGAATTAATATTTTACTACTACATTATTACTTGCTACTTTTAAATATTTTTGTGAAAATATTCATAATGGGTGAGGAAATTGTGTTGCAATACCACAAGTGGGTAAATGCACCTTGGTTCTACTTCAAATAATTAATTTTTTTATGACATCAAACAGTTGATCCGATATTAATATTGATATCACTTTTCTCAAAATTGTGAACTAAATTACAACTTATTTATCTTTCTTTCCATTATTTTTTGCCCAATACTCCAGAATTTTTTTTAGTTATTTTATACTAAAGAGAGATGATTTGTTTCAAATGGTTAATTTCACTTTAAATTATTGCACTAATATTAATTTACATGACAAAATTTGAGTTCCTAACAGTTAAAAAATTCATTACAGAGCAAATACAAAATAACAAGTGCTATAGTGTATAAATATTTTAAATCAGATCGTGACAAGAGAAAGTTGTCACTAATTAGTTCCATTATTATCAGTGACAACAGCAACTAAGTTGTCAAACAAAAGGGAATTATTATTGATAACATTTAGATAGTCGTCACTGATGTAGTTTGGCGCGATCTGGCGGGAGTCCAACTGTGACAACAATCCAAGGTCATCACTGATGCCTTTGCTCCTTTCAGTCAATTATGACAACTTTTCGTATTGTGGCTAATGAGCCCCATTTTGTGACAACTTATTTTTGTCACTAGGAAATGTTGTCACTAATAACGAAATTTCTTGTAGTGACATAAGACAAAACAAACAAAGCCAACACCAAGAACAAGCTACCGTGAGCTTGGAGAAGAAGAAAGGCAGCATCGGGTGAGCTAGGAGAAGAAAGAAAAAAAAAAAAGGGAATCATTGGGGTTATTCATCCAACCTTGCTTGCAACCAACCAAGGGAACTTTGTTGGAGAGTTGGAGCTCAAGGATACATCTCCTCAAAGAATCGGCCAGCTAGGGGGTATGATTAAGGATTTGAGGTAAACCAATTTCCTAACTCTTGATTCTTGTGGTAAAACATATGATTGATGATTGGAAGTTGAATCTAACTAGCTAGGAACTGATTTGAACGGCTGGAAATTTGTTTGATTGGGTGGAATTTAAATGAACTTCAAGTGTTCCTTTTCTGTCAAGATTTCTGTCCGAAATTAGTCTGAAAATTCGAACATGTTTGGAGCTGATTTGGCCTTAGTACAAAACATGAAAGTTGTAGGAAATGATGTTTTATAGTCGCCTGTAAAATTTCACCTAAATCGGAGCAACGTAGCCTGTGAAAAGACTAAAATACCCCTGTTTCCCTGTATTTATCCGAAACTGATAATCAGCTTCTGTAATTGGATGTTTTGACCAGGAATACTACTGATTTGGTTGTTGATGTCTTCTTAAGACTTATAGCCTTGTGTCTTAGCTTTCTAATGGCTTTGAAATTACCTGAATTGGATTGTGTGTGCTGAGATATGAGTGAATAAAGCAGGACTGCTAGTTGATTTCCGCAGTGAATTTCAAACTGGAAAATCTGGAGTTTCTTTTGGTAAATTTGACCTAGTTAGGGTGAGAACTGGACTGAGTGGTCTTCATGAAAGTTGTAGGTCTTTGTCTTAGCTTTTCAACGCCTCCAAGAACTCTTAAACGGACTTTGGTAGCCTGCGATATGGCCATTTAAAGGTAGTACAGTTAATTAGCCGATTAGTTGGAACTTGGTTCTGGGAATTGGGAATTTGACTAGGTTACACTAGAATTTGGACTAAGTGGTCTTCATCAAAATTGTAGCCCTCTATCTTAGCTTCGAAACGGTATAAATTACATTCCAATCCGATAAGCGTAGCGTCGGATGTGTCCGTTACGCAAAACCCGTCAAATCTGTCTTTTGTTAAGTTTCATTTCCGCATTTGTTATTAGCTCGATTTCTATACTTGTATTGTTTTGAGCCTATGGAATGGCTATTGAAATGAATTTGTGTTGTGGGTAACCTTGGTTTGATTGAGAAAAAGAATGAAGCCATAAATGGCTGGAAATAGGAAAATACAAAGGGCGTGCTGCCCAAATTTTCGCTCGAGGGCTAAGTTTTTATTTGAACTTGTATATTTTTGTTTGGCAAATACTATAACCATTTTTCCATCTTAAAACATGATCATTCTTCAATTGGAAACTCCAAATGTTTACTTACTCTTACCAAATAAAGAGGAATGGTTTAGGGTTTTCTTGAGTATTTTTGTCCTCTCTCTTTTTCATGAACTCTATAATATCTACTTGAATATGAAATGATTTTGAACCATATAAACGATTCCGAAAATAGTATTTCTTAGCCTATCTAGTTGGATTCCGACTTGTCTTTGGTTCAAGTGTTTACATTAGAAAATTTTATAGCCCTTTTGAGTTTGGTTTTACGTTTGGTCTATGAAACCCTAGTTATTTTATCCACGGGTCCAAATGTCCTCATTTCACTTTAAAGTCTCTTTATACGTTCTACTCATCATTTGTAGAGTTCTTTGATTTTACCTAATTATTTGTGCTAGATGACCTGTAATATTCTTTCTCATTTAATCTTAGGTTTTCTCGATGACTAAGGATATTTGACACGTTGTTTTGCGTACATAGGTGAGTGTTCCTTGTTTGTTATATTTCCTTGACTTATTGGCTTGTTATTATTGATTGATAATGTGTTAAGTGCTTTCAATGATTGTTAAAACGAGTTTTCTAGGCGAGTGTGTACTTTATCGCACTCGACCTAAATAAATGTGAAATTTTCAATGATTAAATGATTAAATGTTAGTTGCGCATGAATGTAAGCCGTTTGGCTGAACTGGGCCCTACCCTTCGTTACCGATCGACTCGAGCCAGAAGCGGACTTGGTCGAGCGATATGATGACGCTGGGTGTGAACGTTGGTATACTCGAGTATTACCTTGTAGGTTGGTGGAGCCTGGCCAAAGGCCAGGAACGGGGTGAATGAAACGAAAGAACGAACGAGGGTTTTACTTATAAAAATGTAATCTTCAAAAGAATGAAGGAATAAGGGGAAATGTCAGGAGAACGAACGAACGAACGAATTTATGGCTCCCAATGAGCCCGTATCCTTTTAATGTATGTGTTATTATCGCTTTCCATTTTAAATGTTTCTTGAATTATTAATATTCTATGTTTAATGTATGGATTGATTATTTGATTATGTGTTCGGAACCTCACTGGACTTTTAGCTCATCCCTTTAGTTTGTTTTCCTTAACAGGGGAAGGCACGCAAGAATGAGAGCTTGGTATAGACTAGCTTGGTCTAACTCTTTGTTTTTGTAATGGTTCTCGCCCTAATGCTTGGCACGGGTTGGTTGTATGAAGAATTGAGAACCTTTATATATTCGATGATTGTACTCCCTTTTGAGATAGAAATGTATATGTAAGTTTCACTTAAGTTTTGGATTGTTGTATGTTATTCCTTTGGTTGTATTCCGGACTTGCTTAAGGAACGACTGAGTCCCGGCGAGAGTTGGACAGGCGGTCCACCGAACCCTAGGGTACGTCCTAGGGGGAGGTGGGGCTGTCACACATATAATGGTCTAAACATGAATCTTAGAGTTGTTCAGAGTTTGTATATTTATACATCTATAAGAAATACAACAAATTAGGATACCTACACATTTCATTGGTACGACACAAGTTTAAAAGATCTAAATTAGCCCCACTGGAGTAGCCAAATAAGTG
Organism: Coffea arabica; assembly: GCF_036785885.1. Lineage (NCBI taxonomy): Eukaryota > Viridiplantae > Streptophyta > Magnoliopsida > Gentianales > Rubiaceae > Coffea > Coffea arabica. The sequence goes on along the minus strand of NC_092310.1, from coordinate 36,929,552 downwards.
GTACTTACCCTTTTGAGATTTCAAAAGTTAAAAGTGAAATTTTATTGCTAATCCTATTTTGATGTGTCAATTTGAAATTTACTTGAATAAATGATTCACTTGAGTATTTATGCAAGTTTTATTTTTGCTATATAAAGATGGACTATGTAAATTATTTGAAACATTTTGATATGTTATTATATTCAAAATGAGTGGTATCTTTTGTAAAGTCAAAGAACTATGCATATGACGTGTGAAGTGAATTTATATCAAGTAAAACTCAAAAAAATCATGGAATAGACGATAGGGGCTATAGCCCTGCCTAATGGTCATGATAGCCCGGTATAGAGTTCGGCCGATTGACAAGGTTATGGCAGTTCAGTATAGTCCGGCCGATTGACCTATGTATGTAATAAGATCAATCGGTAGTTATGAAATTTATTGGTCCTTCACCTAGAAGGGGTTTAATCTTTAAACTGAATACTCAAAAGCCGGTCATCACGTATACTTTTTATGAGCTTATATGAATTGGTTTATGACTCTATGACTTTTATGTACAGTTATGAATAAGATGTTTACAAATTGCTGTATCACTTATTATTATTGACTGTTCTACAAATAACATTATTTTCAATAATTATGCATGTGAATGGCGTACAAGTAATTTGAAATGTATATGTATATATATATGTATATGTAAAGTGATGGTTGTATGGTCCAACAGAGAGGTAGATGCTACTTATTGAGTGATTTGTCGTTCAATCAAATTTTTACCACTTTTGCAGATTCTGAAGAGTATGAGTTGGTTTACGCTGAAAACCCTGAGGATGATTTTTATTAGTTTTAAGCAGATAGAAATTAGCAATCTAGCTGCTTTTGGCTATTAATTTTATTTAATTTCTTTTTTCGTTATTTTATCGAGAAAATAAATGTACGAACTTATTGGATACTCATAGACTATCTTTCCTTTGAGATTTGTACTGCATCATATTTAGTTCTGCTATTTAGTACTTTCTAAATTTTAGTCTAGCTAATGTTGCCTTATACTCTTGAGCGAGACTTGGAGATACAGCGGATGTCGCGTGACTGGCACGTGCGGGGTAAGGGCGTGATATTTTTAGTCGCATTAGAGCTTAGTTTACAATTAATGCCATGAGGTAGCACATGTTAGGAAAATGATCAGTAGCAACTAAACAATTAGGCTTGAAAAGATTCGTGTACCTTGAGAAAGATGAAATCATTACCAATGGTGTTCCTTTTGACCTTGTAAGAAATGGCTGAGCCAGGACACGGAGAGAATTAGGATTGCAACTGTTCAGTTCATGTGACAATATGTGATGTGACTCACCTTAAGAAAAGGCTGAGGTTCTATAGGGACTTGCATCTCAAGGAGTTAGAGTGAGCCACAGACAGAGTTAGGAAGGCTCATGTGTTGGCTGATCGAATAACTGACCAAACGCATGGGATCTCTACATTGATAGTGTCAAGGGAACATATGAGTCAGAGTAAGGAAGTCTCGTGTCAGGAGCTCCTCCATCTACAGGAGGAGGTCAATAAGTTGAAAGTGAAAAAAGAGGTGCAGAGGGAACTTGTCGATATGTATTATGAGAGATTTGAAAAAGTAACTTCCTTACCCCAAGATCGGGATGCGAAGCACCATACCTTAGCGATGAAATATAAAGAGAGGAAGCAGCGCGTGATTAACTGGATAGATGATCACACACCACTCGCACCGCAGATGCTTGGATAGGACCACTTGTGGCCTGATAGTGATGCTGAGTTAGACAATGGCTCGGAGGAGGATCCTGAGAAAGAACCCCTAGAGTACATGCCTATAGATAATCACCCAATGGGAAATGGAGTCGAGGATCAAGATGGCGCTGAGCATGGTTAGGAGGTGGAGGAGTCGAGGATGCAGACTCCCTAGCAGATGAGCAGTAGAATCGGTTTAGGAGAGATTTTTATTGCTATTGAATATTATTCTAAGAACATTAGTACGTAGGATTTGGTGATTGTTTATGTTGATTAATTCATCTATCAAATCGTAGGACACTATTAGGAATTTCGAACAGTAGATTCGTTAGAATTTCTAGAATATGTAGGATGTTGATTTCTTATGTGTAAGAAGTCATTTGTTTCTTTCCACATTGAGTTGGTGAATAAAATTTCTCTAGTTTAAATTTTGTCTAATGGGGTAGTGTATATAAAACATACAAGTAAATTACTTTAATTGTGTCGTATTAATATATATAATAATAATAACAAATAAGAATAAAATACTCACTTTAATATGAAACTCATCTATTTGATTTGGGAAATGGCACCAAATACTAGGCATGGCAAAAATCCAAATGACAATTCTCATGGTGAGAACGGCCATGGCAACCATAACCAAGAACCACATCAGGAGAACAATGACTAGAACATGAATTACCAATAGGCTGGCTCAAGTGGACACCAACCTATGTGATGTTACCTACAGAATTAGTGACGGCACTAATCAGGGTAGCATAGGTTTTATAGGGGTAGGCACAGGCTCAGACACAATTAGCACAGATTCAAGCTGTCCAATCTCAAAATCATGGAAAGAGTGGAACCCAATCCTACTATTAGAAAATGAAAAGGGTCTATGTTCCCACTTTTGATGGGACTCCTAACCCGGATTTGAAAAAAATATGATTAGAAAAATAACTTTGCACTTTTGTAAGTGCCGGAGGAGATGAAACACCAAATCATCAAACTCTTTTTTGTAGGGGAGGCCAATAAGTGGTGAGCAACTCCGAAACCTACTATCGTCCTATGAGTAAATTGGATGAAATTTAGAGAGAAGTTTTTGAAATACTTTTTCCACCTGCTATGAGGATGCAAAAATTAGACCAGCTTGAAAATTTGAAACAAACACCGAAAATATCTGTAGTGCAGTATTCGAATAAATTCACTGCGCTAGGAAGGTTTGTCCCATTTACAATAGTGGATGTGGAGATGAAGAAGTATAAGTTCATATGGGGATTGTCAAGTAGAATTCAAACTAGGGTGAACACCTCTTATACCTCAACGTTTAATGATGTGTTGGACGTCAGTGTTAAAGTTGAGATAGATTGCGAAAGTATAGATAAGGAGGTTACGAATAAAAGGCCTAGACTAGAGAATAAGCTTGCAGTGTCAGGAACACTAAAGCCTGGCGGATGGTTCCGCTTAGTGAAGAAGAGTCGTGGGCCATCTCCGAAGATAATAGGAGGAAGTACCTTTTCCAAGTGTAAGACTTGTGGAAAGATACACCGAAAAAATGCTGACTTGAGACATGAGCTTGTTTTGAGTGTGGGCAATAGGGGGCATAGAGTTATGAATTGTCCAAATAAGAAGGTAGAAGGAGATAGGAGTGGCAACTCAATTAATAAGAAGCCAAAGGTTAACGCGAGGGTGCATGTCATGACTGACGTTGAGACAGAGACGTCGGATGACGTAGTCACAGATACCCTTCTAATCAATTATGTGTTTGCATATGTGCTATTTGATTGTAAAGTTAGTCACTTCTTTATTGTTAAGAAATTTGTAAAGTAGTTGTGTATATCTCCTGAATAGACGGACTACCCCTACCGAGTGGCTGCTCCTAGAAATAGAGTACTAGTATCTCATATTAAGTATCCAAACTGTAATGTGAAATTAGAAGATAGGAAATTAGAAGTGAATCTAGTACAGATAAATATGAGTAATTTTTACGTCATTTTAGGAATAAATTGATTGGCTAGATATTTTGCACAGATTGATTGTAGGGGGAAAAAATGTTGTTCATGAAACCACACGAGTAGAGTTACTCTTACCAAGAAAATACCAGTGTTAGAAGAATCCATAAGCTACCACTTCTATCTGCTATCCAGACTTATAGGGCAATAAGAAAATGGTGTGAGATATATTTAACTTATGTGGTAGATACGGAGAAGGAGGAAACGCTGTTAGAAAAGATTCCAGTAGTGAAAGATTTGCCTGACGTATTTCCGGACGACATTCCTGGTCTATCTCCGGACAAGAAAGTAGAGTTTGAAATAAATGTCATTCCGAAGACGACTCCTATATTTAAGATCTCCTATAGAATGGTACTTGTAGAATTAAAGAGCTCAACAAGCAATTACAGTAATTATTGGATAAGAAATTCATTACATCTAGTGTATCTCCTTAGGTGCCCCAGCACTCTTTGTGAAAATGAAAGATAATAGTCTGAAATTGTGTATTGATTATAGAGAATTGAATTAAATCACAACAAAGAACAAATATCCCCTTCCTAGGATAGACGATTTTTTTGACCAATTGAAGGGAGTTAAGGTAATCTTTAAAATAGATTTGAGATCTGAATACCATCAATTGAAGATTAAAGCCGAAGATATCCAGAAAAGTGTATTTTTTTTTACGAGGTACAGGCACTATAAATTTTTAGTAATGCCCTACAGATTGACCAATGCTCCAACAGCCTTTATGAATTTGATGAACAGGGTGTTCAAACTACAACTAGGCCGTTTTGTTATGGTATTTATTGATAACATTCTAGTATACACTCCAAATAAGGAAACTCATGCAGTTCACCTTAAGGAAGTTCTAGAGATATTAAGAAGGGAGAAATTGTATATTAAGTTTAGTAAATGTAAATTTTGGTTGAAGCGTGTAACATTCTTAGGACATGTGATATTAGTCCAAGAGGTGTCGGTTAATCCGAAAAAAAGTCGAGACAATCGTAGATTGGCCACGACCCACTAATGTGACTGAAATAAGGAGTTTTTTAGGATTGGCATACTATTATCGAAAATTTGTGAAAGGATTCTCCACCATTGCCATGCCTCTTACTAAGTTGACTTAAAAGAGGACAAAATTTGAATGGACAGATAAATGTGAGACGAGTTTTCAGAAATTAAAGGAGAAACTAGTGTCAACCCCAATATTTACCCTATCCTCCAGAATGGAAAGGTTTGTGATCTATAGTGATGCCTCTAAAAATAGTTTAGGATATGTCTTGATGCAAAATAGGAGGGTAATCGCTTATGCTTCCCGCCAATTGAAACCCTACGAGCAGAATTATCCAACGCATGATTTGGAATTGGTGGCAGTAGTCATTGCCTTGAAAATATGAAGGCATTACTTGTATAGGGTGCAATGTGAAGTTTTTACTGATCATAAAAGTTTCAAGTATCTGTTTACTCAAAAGAAGTTGAATATGAAGCACAGAGGGTTGTTAGAATTAATTAAAGATTATGATTTGACAATCAGCTATCACCCAAGCAAAGCAAATAAGGTAGCAAATGCCTTTAGTAGGAAGTCGAGAGCATTAAGAGAACCCACAGTAGAGGAACAAATAAAGAATTTTGAATTAGAAATAGTAGACTCCATTGCCAAGATGCTAGCCCTAATGGTCGCACCTACCTTGATAGATAGGATTAAGGAAGCACAACATTTGGATGATAGATTCACTAAGATCAAGGAAAATGTTAGAGTTGAACCTTTCGATAGGTTTGATTTGAAGGACAACGGGAGTTTGTAGAAAAAGGGTAGATTATGTGTGCCGAAGGATGAAGGATTGAAGCAGAAATTACTAAAGGAGCCACACAATTCAAGATTCTCAATTCACCCTGGTGGGACTAACATTTACTAAGACTTGAAGATGAATTACTAGTGGAATGGGATAAAACAAGAAATAGCAGAATATGTGGCAAAGTACTTGGTATGCCAACAAATAAAGGCCAAGCACTCGAGACCTCCCGACTTATTGCAATCCTTAGAAATACAATAATGAAAGTGAGACCATGTGACAATGGATTTCGTGGTAGGTTTGCCTCGAACAATTAGGAACAATGATGTCATCTGGGTTATAGTCGATCGGCTAACCAACTCTACCCACTTCTTACTAATATTGAATGGATTATAATGGAGAGGTTAGTAAAGATGTATATGAAGAAAATTGTGTGTCTTCATGGTGTTCCAGTGAAGATAGTGTCTGATTGGGACTCTAGATTCATGTATAGATTTTGATCGACCTACCAAGAGATTATGGGAACTGATTTGAGACTAAGTACCACTTTCCACCCCCCAAATAGATGGACAGTCAGAAAGGTGAAACGAATGCAATTCTCATATAATAATAGCTATCATAGCGGGATAGGTATGGCACCGTTTGAGGCATTGTATGGTGAAAGTATAGATCTCCCTTATATTGGTATGAAGTAGGTGAGAAGCTGATCACTAACTCCAATTTGGTGAAAAGAACCTTGGAGAAGATCAAGATTATTTGAGAAAAACTAAAGGTAGCTCAGGACCGAAACAAGAGTTGAGCGGATTTAAAGAGAAGGCCTTTAGAATTTCAACCGGGAGAAAAGGTATATTTGAAATTATCCCTCACCAAGGGAGTGATGAGATTTGGAAGAAACGCTAAGCTAAGTCCAAGGTATGTGGGACCTTACGAAATATTGGAAAGAGTTGGACTTTTAGCGTATCGACTGGCCTTCCTACCAGTTTTATCGAAGATACATAACGTTTTTCATATCTCCCAACTAAGGAAGTATACGTCGGATCTAAGCTATATTTTGGAGAATCAACTCATCGAGGTGGAAAAGAACTTGTCAGTGGAGGAAGTCCCTTTGAGGATCGTAGATCCGAAGAATCAAGTTCTAAGGAGAAGAACCATACCCTATGTGAAAGTGCAATGGACGAACCATATATTGCGAGAAGCAACGTGAGAGTTAGAGGAAGACATGCGGAATAGATATCCTTATCATTTTGATCAAGGTACGTAAGTTTCGAGAACGAAACTTTTTGTAGGGGGTAGAATATAAAACCCATCTTTTCTATTCAATTTTTATTTTGCTCATTAATTAACTGATAATTTTCTATGGGTAAAAGTAAAAATATTTGTAGAGTAGGTTAAAGTGTAATTGGGGATTAAGGAGGAGATAAGATAGGGTAACTTAAAATCCTCAACCCACGTAACCACCAAGTAGTGGATGGTTATTAGAGTTTAGAACACTTATCAAAAAGAAATAACATTGTTCCTAACTTTTATTATCTGCCTCCCTTTAGAACAAGAACCATTTAGGAATAGAGAAGAAGAAGAAGAAAACGTCGTTGTCGAATAAGCAGGTAACTAAGCGTCTAGACCTGTAAGTCTCGAACGCACGTTAACGGTTTTTCTTTTAAGTCTTATTAATTTCATGAATTATTTTAAAGATTTTATGTATATGTATATTACGTAATTTTTATGCTTGTATGAGAAATTTAAGAAAATTCATGTCCGGATTAGTAGGAATAATGTGTTAAATTTTAATTAAGGGATGGAATAGAGTCTACACCTCAATTCTATTAGAAAGTTTAAAAGAAGAAGAATGAAATAAAAGGAGGAGAGTCAACTTGACTCTCTTTTTTTCTTTTTTTTCTCTTTTTTCAAGCTTCAGCAACACAAGAATAAAAAAGGGAAAAGTGCAAAGGAGGGTCATCAGACCTCTTCTCATATCAAGTCAAACAAAAAGGCCGGCCAAAGAAAAAAAATTCAGTTAAGGTAATTAAGGAAGGAGACATCTGCTAGGCTAATGGGTAAGGAACCGGATCGGGTCGGATCGGTTCTTGTGGGTCGAATCTGGAGGAAATGATTTGGGTCAACATGTAGTTGGATATGTGTGGGCTTGCTGAGCTGGATGTTGGGCCAAGTGTGAAGGGAATGGGGCTAGGACTAGAAGAAATAAGGAAATACTTGGCCTAGGACCTTGGGCTGTTATTCATGTCTGAAAGAGAAAAAAAATAATGGCAAGTTTATTTGGATCAAAAATATAGTATGAGTTTAGTGAATATTCAATAGATAAATTTTAGGTATAACTACCGCATCTTCTATGGACTATCATGGGTATTAAACTTCAAAACCCAATCTAAAATAATTTTGGAGTTTAAAGATTTAGGCATTCAAGTTTATGCTTAATTAATTAAGTCTAAAATATTTAAATAGAAATCTAAGACATCTTAATCTAACCTTATTAGATTAATTTATACAATGTAAGATAAGTCTTAGATTGTTAAATGAAATGCTTAAAATAATAATAATAATTATTATTATTATTATATAAATATGGATGAAATAAATTATGAATATAAACAAAAATACAATAAAAATATAAATGCAAGTGGAATAAGCTAAGATAATAATTGTAATGGTAAATAAATATACATACATATATACATGAATAATAATAATAATACACACACACACAGGTGCAAGAATGGAAATAGAACAAAAGATAATAATAAATAATTAAGTAATATATATATAAATATATATATGAATGAAAATAAAATAAAATAGTGTTGATAAGGACAATAACAATAATAATGAATAAAATGATAATAATAATAAATGTATATAATAAAATAATAGTCAAGATAATAAATATGATTATAAAAAATTATTTCTAAGATAGGAAACTTTACGTAAGAAAAAAGGGGGAACTTTCCAAATTAACAAACTTTCCAAAATAGAAACTTTCCAAATTAGAAAACTTTCCAAAAATAGAAAATTTTCAATTTAGTAAACTCTTCTAGGTTAATATAATGGTTTAGACATGAATTTTAGAGTTGCTTAGAGTTTGTATATTTACACATCTATAAGAAATATCAACTAATTAGGGTACCTATGCATTTTATAGGTATGACACAAGTTTAAAAGACCTAAGGTAGTCTCACTCAAGCAGTCAGACAAAGGTAGATGGTACTTACCCTTATGAGATTTCAAAAGTTAAAAGTGAAATTTTATTGCTAATCCTATTTTGATACGTCAATTTGAAATTTACTTGAATAAATGATTTACTTGAATATTTATGCAGGTTCTATTTTTGCTATATAAACGGTTTGATATGTTATTATATTCAAAATGAGTGGTATCTTTTGTAAAGTAAAAAAACTTTATATGTGACATGTGAAACGAATTTATTTCAAGTAAAGTTCAAAACAGTCATGGAATAGATGATTGGAGCTAGAGTCCTACCTAATGGTCATGGTAGCCTGGTATAGAGTCTAACTGATTGACAAAGTCATGGTAGTTCGGTATAGAGCTTGGTCGATTGACCTATATATGTAATGAGACAAATCAATAGTTATGAAATCGATTAGTCTTCCACCTAAAAGGGGTTTGATCTCTAAACTGAGTACTCAGAAACCGGTCTTTGCATGTACTTGTTATGAGATAATATGAACTGATTTATGATTCTATGGCTTTCATGTACGACTATGAATAAAATGTTTACAAATTACTGTGCCACCCATTATTATTGACTGTTCTACCAATAACATTATTTTCAATAATTATGCATGTGAATGGTGTGTAAGTAATTTGATATGTGTGTGTATATATATACGTATGCGCTACCTATTGAGCGATTTTGTCGCTCAACCCAATTTTTACCACTTTTGCAAATTCTGAAAAGTATGAGTTGGTTTACGTTGATGACCTTGAGGATAACTTTTATTAGTTTTGAGTAGATAGAAATTAGCAGTCTAGCTGCTTTTGACTGTTAATTTTATTTAATTTCTTTTTTGTTGTCTCATCAAGAAAATAAATGTACGAACTTATTGGATACTCGTAGATTACCTTCCCTTTGAGATTTGTACTGCAGTGTATTTAGTTCTACTATTTAATGTTTTCTAAGTTTTAGTTAATTAATGTTACCTTGTATTCTTGAGCTAAACTTGGGGATACGACGGATGTCGCGTGACTGGCATGTACGAGCTAGAGGCATGACAGATATCCATACTAAAGCCATTAGGAATATCAAATTCAAAGTCAAATCCATCTTTTGCCTTGCTCTTCCTGATTTGATAGCACCCAGGATAGTTGAAGTTGATGCCTTAGATATTGGCTATGGTGGTGTCCTTAAAAAATAAATAAAAATAAAGAACATACAATTGCTTATTGTGACAACCCCACCTTCCCCTAAGGCGAACCAAAGGGTTCGGCGGACCGCTTGCCCAACTCTCAGGAGGACTACTAAGCTAATCACACCCAGATTGGAACGTTCCGAATGATATAGCAGCGCTCAAACACATCGATGACCACGGAAAACAAATGAAGAATGAAAATGAAACGAAAAAAAAGAAAAGAAAAAAAATGCACAGGAATAGTGACTGCCACGTCACTATCCGGCCAAGGCTTGGCCGGATTCAAGGAAGTGGTGACCAAAATTTTTTTTCAAACTTCCCTGCCAATCCGGCTAGATATCTGGCCAATATCTGACCAGATATACGGCCGGATTCTGCTGGACAGTTCCCGCCAAAATTTTTCCCCTATCCGTTCAAAGGTCGCTCTTGCCCGAATCCACAGCGGAAGCCGAAGACACTATTCCCAACCAAAACACCATATAGACATGATGAAATACATCCACATATATATATACATTGGAAAGTTTTACAAATCAAAAGGAACATTTGCTCAAGATACATTTAGGGTTTTCCAACTACCGAGGAGTTATACAAAAGAATATCTATACTAGTTCAACTCATTCCTCAAAACATCATAGTTCCAAAAGGTTTGTTCCCTGTAAGGAAAACAAAACAACGGAGTGAGCTTTCGCCCAATGAGGTACCATCACAACATGTATTTGAAGTCACATAGGCATAGCTATCAAGCAAAGAGTGATAAACACTACAGGTAAACAGGGAGTAAAATGATACAGATGGCTCTCAGGAGCCCATTTCCTCTTGTGCAGCACTTGATCCACCTTGTTGACTCTGCGTCAAGGCCTAAAGGACAAACATGACCGTAGACTCCATTTTACCCCAAATCCGTCCACCACACAACCCCCTTACCGGGCCCGAACACCAAACAGAACAGAATTGGTAATACTCGAGTATACCAGAATCAAGAGTCTCAATATCCAAAGATTCCCATGGTTTGTCATTTTTCCTCGACCAAGTCCTTGCTGGCTCGATTCAAATGACTACCAATGGGGTTGAGCTCGGATTTAACAGTAAAATCGTTGGATGCACGTTCAAATGACACCAGTTCAAACACAATCAAGAGAGTTCAAGTGATACAGTAAGCAGACAAATAAGCAGTAGAGAACGAGCGTGATAAAGTTCACTATCGTCTCTTCCAGAACAAACAGAGATTACATTCATTCAACTCATAGATTTCAAGTATGCATGAAGCAAGGAAACAACAATTAAGTGAGTGGTACACTTACCGATTCAAGCAAAGCAAGGTCACAAATTTCTGCCCGATGTATGCCTTGAATCACCGGCACATCCTATAACCATCAAGGAAAACACCAATTGAGACTCGGGCACGAGTCATAAACCCAATCAATTAACTACTAATGCAAGGGCAAAATAGAACTTGGAAACAAAAATACGGAACACTTGGTGCCAAAGGTTTAGACCACCCGCAAAGTCTCCCATTTCCGCTCAAGGCAACCTAACTCAAAGAAACCACATAGACTTAACAAATGGACAGCATATCCCCTTAAATTTCCTACTTTTCCATCCTACAATCAACCACCAACATTCATCCAATATGGCCACAATTACACACACAAATCATAGGCTATTAGACCCACCTAATTAGGGCCATAACACCCTTCAATCATAGCCAATCCAAAGCTCAAAACCAACCATCATAAAACCCCAAATCCAAAACCCTAAACTGAAATTTAGCTACACAAACGGAAATTTTCCGTAAACAACCACAACTAACACATAAAAACTCTATTTTACACCACATAAAACTATCATTCCATAGCCAACCATAGACATCATATAAAAACAGAAAAATTACCAATAAAATCTGAACTTTACTACAACTCTACTCTAAACCATGAAACCTTCCACAAAATAGCATCCTTAGTCATCAAAAACCACTAATTTACCATTATTACAAACAAAGAGAGAATTGCCAGGTAAAGTACCTTGAAACCTCACAAAAGGTGGTAGCTTAGGGTGTCTCCTTCCAAACCTACTTCACCAATACCTTTGTTCCTCCTTATCTAGCACTTCTATGGAAGGATTTGAAATTTAATCGGTTAGAACTTGAGATTGAGGCAAATTTGAAGTTGGAAATTGAAGCTTTCTCCCTTGGTTTTCTTCTCAAGAGGGCCGGCCAAGATGCAAGAGAAATGAGGATAATTTTGGTCAATTTTGATATTTAGTAAAGGTGATGAATAGTAGTCAAAATCCACCCTCCATTAATTTCATGACACTTTCCCTTCCTATGCTTAATCTCATCCTTTTATCTCTCCATGGTTAAACTATCTAGATAACCTCTAATTATCTCCCAACACCTAGTAAATTGAATCTCTTTTTGTAAAACTTAACCTAGTTGGCCGAATTTATCGCACTTAACGCACTAGCGGGTCCCACGTCCAATATACACTCCTAATATCTCATGAACTAACTTATACTAGAAAAATAATTTAAAAACTGTATTCGCTTATAAAAATATCTAAAAAATTAATATAATAAAAGAAAATAAGGAGAATATGTGCAAGAAATAAAATAATGACTAGAAATTAAGAAAATTTTCGGGTCCTCAATGTTCTTCAAGATTAAGATTTCGTTCTTCAATGTTTCATCATTGGGCACCACTACTCGGTTTCGGTACTTCAAAATTCTCTCAGGACTCGAATTGAAATCAGGGGATTCTCCCTTATCTGTCTTCTCCCCCCACTTCCGTACCATCGAGTCTTCCTTTTGGACCTCTTTAATTCGCTCCAGGAAAGTGGATGTCACCCTAACGTTACTAAAATCACCTTTTGACCTCCAAGACAAAGATTCCATTCACTAACCGATTCTAATAGGCCCCACTCCTTAATCATTAATCCAGCCACTTGAGCCTTTCGACTTAAGGCATCGGCCATAATGTTAGCCTTCCCCGGACGGTAGTTGATGGTGTAGTCATAGTCCTCGAAAAATTTCATCCATCGCCGTTGCCTCATGTTCAATTCCTTTTACGAAAAGAGGTATCTAAGGCTCTTATGGTCAGAGTAAACCTCGAAAGTTACCCCGTATAAATAGTGTCTCCATTTTTTCAGAGCAAAAACAACTGCGGCTAGCTCCAAGTTGTGGGTTGGGTAGTTCTGCTCGTGAGGTTTCAGATTCCTCGAGGCGAAAGATATCACATTCTTGTTTTGCATCAACACGCACCCCAAACCTTCCCTCGAAGCATCGGTATACACAGTGAAACTATCTATTCCGTTAGGTAAAGTTAGAATTGGTGCCATGGTTAATCTTCTCTTCAATTCTTGAAAACTAACTTCACACCTATCATCCCACATAAAACGATCATTTTTCTTTGTCAAGTGGGTTAAAGGACCGGCAAGTTCGGAAAAGTCCTTAATAAAATGCCGACAATATACAGCCAACCCTAAAAAGCTACGAATTCCAGTGGGGTTTTCTGGCCTCTTCCATTCAATCACTGCTTTTACTTTCGCCGGATCAACAGTGATGCCTTCTCGTGAAATTACATGCCCCAAGAAAGAAATTTTCTCCAACCAAAAGTCACACTTACTAAACTTGGCATACAACTGGTGCTCTCTTAAGGTTTGTAAGATGAGTTTTAAGTGCTGCTTATGCTTCTCTCGAGATTTTGAGTAGACCAAAATGTCATCGATAAATACCACTACAAAACGATCTAGGTAGGGTTTAAAAATCCTATGCATCAAATCCATGAAAGTAGCAGGGGCATTGGTTAGTCCAAAGGGCATGACTGCGAACTCAAAATGTCCGTATCTAGAATTGAAGGCAGTCTTTGGTACGTCCTCCTTCCTAATCAACAATTGGTAGTACCCCTGTCGGAGGTCTAATTTCGAAAAGACCACTGCTCCTTGCAACTGGTCAAACAATTCATCAATATGGAGCAGTGGGTATTTATTCTTAATGGTCACATTGTTCAAACCCCGATAATCTATGCACAACCGCAAGCTTCCATCATTCTTCTTCACAAACAGCACAGGGACTCCTCAAGGGGATCCACTCTCTCGAATAAACCCTCACTCTAATAGGTCTTGTAACTACAATTTTAACTCCTTCAACTCAGCAGGGGCCATTCGGTACGGGGTTTTAGAAATAGGTGACGTTCCCGGTAATAAGTCGATTTTAAATTCTATCTCCCTCTTGTGAGGACCCGTAAATTTTTCTAATTTTATTTTATTTCCTCGCCTGCATTTTTGTCATTATACCCTATTATATTGATTTTTTCAATATTTTATAAGTAAATATAGTTTTTAAATCATTTTTCTAGTATAAGTTAGTTCATGAGAAATAAAGAGTGTATATTGGACGTGGTACCCGCTAGTGGCGTTAAGTGCGATAAATTCGATCAATTAGGTTACGTTTTGTATACCGGGATTAATATACTAGGTGTTAAGAGATAATTAGAAATTATTTAAACGGTTTAATCTTGGAGAGACAAACGGATAAGCTTGAACCATTAAGGGTGCCATGTGTCGCGACCTGATTGAATGGTTGACTTGCCTAACTTTCTTACCTTTACTAATAAGAACAATTTTGACCCAAAATCATCTCCAATTTTCATCCTCTTGGCCGAACCTCTTAGGGAGAAAAAAGAAAGAGAGTTTCAACTTTCATCTTCCATTTCTTGCTTATAACTTGAAATCCAACCGATTAAATCTCGAATTTATCCACTAAAGTGACTTGCTAAGGGAGTTTCAAGGTCTTGGTGGAGTTGATTTGGAGGAGAAACCCCTAAACTACTACCTTTCTTGAGGTGTTAAGGTATTTTGCTTGGTAACTCACTTTTGTTCCTAATAATGGTAAATTAGTAGTTTGTAGTGGCTAAATATGCTATTTTATGGAAGATTTTGTGGTTTGAGGTAGAGTTAGTTAAATTTCAGATTTTATTGGTGATTTTTCTGATTTTATATGATCATTAGTGGTTGGCCATGAATGATGACTTGATATGGTGTAAAATGAAGCTTTTATACGTTAGTTGTAGTTGGTTGCGGAAAATTTCAGTTTTGTGCGGAAATTTCAGTTTTACGGTTCCAATCTGCCTTGTTCTGACCGGCTTTCTTTGTGCATGTTAAAGGCCGAATCAGGCTTAGGTTAAAACATGAAAGTTGTATCAAATGGTGTTAGCTAACTGCCTGCAAAATTTCAGCTCAATCAGAGTACTGTATCCCATAAAATGACCAAAATACCCTTGACTGCCCATGAGCCCTGTTTCGCGGACAGATTTCTATTTTCATGAGGAATTACATTTTTTACCATGAAAATGCATGATTTAACTTTGGAGGTCTTCATAAGAAATATAGGTATATGTCTTGGCTTCGAAATACCAAAGATACACCTCAATCGGACTTCGGTAGCCTGCATTATTGTCGTTTAATCATAGTGCGGTTAACTAGCCTAATTGTAAGATGTTGGTTTTGTAATTTGAAATTTTGACCTGGATACACTATGAATTGGACTGAGTGGCCTTCATCAAAGTTGTAGGCCTTTATCTTAACTTCGGAACGGTATAAAGTTCACCCCAATCCGATAAGCATAGTTTTGGTTGTGTCTGTTCCGCTAAACGACGTCAAATCTGTCTTTTGTTTTCTGACTTAAACTTCATTTCCGAACATTTTCCTAGCTTGAATTTGTACTTGTACAACTTTGAGCCTATTGAACGGCTATTGAAATGAGATTATTTGGTGTGTGACATTGGGGCTGATTTGAGGAAAAATGAAGCCATGATGACTGGAAAAGTAAGCAAATTTTGGGGAAATGCTGTCCAATTTTCTAGGCCATTTGGTTCCTTTAAGTTTGAGTTGCCTTTTGGTAGAAATGAAGGGCTTTTGGGTCGTTCAATCCCTAGATCCTCTCGTTACCTTTCATTCTAAAATCACGCTTTTGCACCCTTGCATTTGTAGTTCGTTGGGTTAGGCATACGATTCATAGTTGAGTTTCATTTGTGAATGTCGTTCCCATATAAACCATAATTGTTTTACTTTGATCATTTTAGGACATGTTGGTGATCCAGGAAGTACTTCGGGGGGGAACGTTTGAAATTGTTTTACTTGAACTGGTGAGTGTACCACTCCCTTCATTGTTGCTTAACTCGGTTCCTGTACATGCAATCTGTGATATGAATGACTGTATTATCTGTTTATTTTGTTAGAGACAAGGGTGTACTTCATTACACTCATTCTTTTGTCTATCTATATGCCTACTTACTGTGCGAATTTGAATTTGTTATCTGTATCTGTGTTTGTTTTGACGTCGTTTGGAAGATTGTATCCAACGACCTTTCTGTGACCTCTGAACTCAAATCCTATGGCGAAATTACTCGAGTCGAGCTGGCAAGGGTCCGGTCGATTAGATAACGACCCACAGTAGTCTGTTCTAGGGATCTTTGGGTATTGAGACCCTTGATTCCGGTATACTCGAGTATTACTACTTCTGTTTCTGTTGAGGTGTTCGGGCCCGGTAGGGGTAAGTTTGGTGGATGAATTTTGGTGTAAAGTGGTGCTCTACTGGACTGGACTGGTTACTTTATTTGAAAAGTTGACGGAGTGTCAACTATTATTTCGATCAAGCTTCGGTGAAGCAAATGGGAATTTGGCTCCTGAGAGCCACCCGTATCCTTTCTATCTATGGTGTTTATTCATTTCTTTATTTGATTTGCATATGTGACTAATTGAATATGAAGTTCCATGATTTTTACTTGCTATTATTTTGGTACCTCATTAAGCGTAAGCTCACTCATTTCTCGTTATCTTTGTTTTCCTTACAGGGAACCACACTTTGAGCCATGATTTTGAGAAAAGGGTTGAGCTGGTGTAAATGCTCTTTTTTTAGCTCTTGTGTAATCAAAACCATAATTGTCTTTTAATGAAATATCCCGCTTTTAATTGTAAAGTTTTCGATGTACGTATAAAATTGTTTTATCATGTACATTAAGTGTATTCATTTGAGATGGTACCTCAACTTAGTAGTCTTCGATTGATTGTTCTCTTGGGGATTCGTTTGTGCGCTATATCGGGTTTATGTGATTCGGCTCCGTAATCCTAGCGAGAGTTGGGCAGGCGGTTCGCCGAACCCTTTGGTTCGCCTTAGGGTGAGGTGGGGCTGTCACACCTCTCCCGAGGTAAGGTTACTAACTCATCAGGGAACACGTCCGGATATTCCTTCACCACCGGTACATCTTCTATCTTCAACTTATCAACTGGGGTATTGATTACAAAAGCTAAGAATCCGTGCGCCCCTCTACTCAGGAGTTTCCTAGCCCGAATACCCAAGATCAAGGCAGATGAGGCTAACCTACCCCTTATATTTAGGCTTAAGGTCGCCTCCCCAGGAATACGAAATTCTACCACTTTTCTCTTACAATCAAATTGAGTATTATACCGAGCCAACCAATCCATGCCTAGAATTACATCATACCCCTTAATGGACAAATTTATTAAATCCCCCAACAGTTTCCTCTCTCCTACCCAAACTTCACAATTCTTATAAACCATACTAGTGATCAAACGGTGGTTCCCCGTAGGAGTACTAACTTCTAGATCATACGGTAAACTAGCATGTTTTATATCAATTCCACACATGAAATTGGGGTTGACAAATGAATGGGTAGCACCGGGATCTACTAAAACTTTCGCAAATCGGTGGAATACAGGGATCGTACCTTCTACGACCTCAGAAGAATCGGGGACCTGTTATGGCTTTAGCGAGTACACCCGAGCCGATACTTTAGGTTTAGTCCCTTTTGTGACGCCCCCACTTCTCCTTAAGGCGAACAAAAGGGTATCCACGGGATGCCTGCCCAACTCTCGCTAGGATTCAAGACAAATCTCGTTCAAGGTTAATGAAAATACCAGCCATCATGATGATATAAGTAAGAAAGGAAGGTCACTCCCATAAATAACATTCAAACTTACATCACGAGTTCCAAAATACATCAAGTATCCATTCCTTACATCAAGTTCACAAAGGTTACATCAAATCCCAAAATATGCAATAATCCAAAATCTAACCAAGTACATTGAAAACCCTAACACAAAAGTACATTCAAAAGGGGTTTCCCGAAGTTCACTTCCGATCCTTTCCTGTTAAAGATGCAGGAGAAATGAGGATAATTCTGGTCAATTTTGATATTTAGTAAAGGTGATGAATAGTAGTCAAAGTCCACCCTTCATTAATTTCATGACACTTGCCCTTCCTATGCTTAATCTCATCCTTTTATCTCTCTATGGTTAAACCATCTAGATAACCTCTAATTATCTCCCACCACCTAGTAAATTGAATCCCTTTTTGCAAAACTTAACCTAGTTGGCCGAATTTATCGCACTTAACGCACTAGCGGGTCCCACGTCTAATATACACTCCTAATATCTCATGAACTAACTTATACTAGAAAAATAATTTAAAAACTGTATTCGCTTATAAAAATATCTAGAAAATTAATATAATAAAAGAAAATACGGAGAATATGTTCAAGAAATAAAATAATGACTAAAAATTAAGAAAATTTTCGGGTCCTCACACTTATACATCTAAACATTGGAATAATTCTCAGCAGAATTATTCTATTGTTAAAAAGGAGATTTTAGCAATTGTTTTGTGTGTTTCAAAATTTCAAACTGATTTACTAATAATATTTTTTTGATTAGAGTAGACTGCTAGTTTGCCAAATATGTTTTACAAAAAGATGTTGAAAACCTTGCATATAAATAGATGTTGATAGCACCCAGGATAGTTGAAATTGATGCCTCAGATATTGGCTATGGTGGTGTCCTTAAAAAATAAATAAAAATAAAGAACATACAATTGCTTATACATCTAAACATTGGAATAATTCTCAGCAGAATTATTCTACCGTTAAAAAAGAGATTTTAGCAATTGTTTTGTGTGTTTCAAAATTTTAAACTGATTTACTAATAATATTTTTTTATTAGAGTAGACTGCTAGTCTGGCAAATATGTTTTACAAAAAGATGTTGAAAACCTTGCATATAAATAGATTTTTGCTTGATTGCATTGACATTGAATATATTAAGGAAGCCTCCCACTCTTTTCTAGATTAACTAATCCATGAATTTTTGTAAGGGAAATAACATGCCACAGAGAAAAACCAACAAGCGGAAAAACCCACAGGTTCAGATTCCACCAACAAACAATTATCAAATCTAGCTCAACTAGTTCTTCAAACTCTTCCCAATCTTCCAAAAAAGCTGGAAAACAACCCATCATAGAAGCATCCCAACTAATCCAAACCCTTTCGAACCGACAGACTCAGCCCAACCTTTATCAATCCTCTCATCCCAAACATGGGCTAACATTGTTGAAGGAGAAATAAAAATTCCTCTTGTTCTAGACATTAAACAATGGGCTGCAATCTTAGGATACCTCTTATGCAAATTGCTAGAAAACAATTGCCATTTGAACTCCAAGTATTGCTACTTACACTATTGACCAGTTAAAGCCCAAATATCAAAGACCTACTTATTCAAATACTACCTAATAACCACTTTAAAGCAAACTCTTATATAACCCTTTTGCAAACTGAACCAAATATATGGCAGGATGACCCAAATCACATTTGTTAGAGCTGCTCTCCCTCCAAACCACAATTTCATCTCACAAACCTTAGCCAAAAATTTGAATACTTTAAATTGATTCTGACCAACTCCCAATATGCGACCCCTTCAAACCGTATAAAAAAGAAGTAAAGGACAAAAATGATACTACCACAGAAATAGTTACCCATTCCTATACCCAAATCCTAAAGGTCCTTTAACCTTCAGACGGGGGGACAAGTCTCAGCAGTCTTAAACCATTTATAGTCCCTTTCAATCCTCCAGGGTACATCTAGTAGGACTATAGGACAGCCTTATTCCGCACATTCTCATTCCAAAATGAGATAAACCAACTTTCTCTTTTGTTCTATTTTAAGAAAGGAAAAATAACCATCCATCTTGATTCGTCACCTGGTGGAACATACATGGACACAACCTACAAATCCTTTCTCTGAATATCAAACAAGGCTATCAACTCTTTGAACAAAAATTTGAACTACCAAACAATTATATATTACTAAAAGCCTCTATTAAAATTTTCAAAAAAAAAAAAAAGCCTCCATTAAACAATTATATTTCTGGATCTTCTCTGCGGTATTGGTCTTTTAATCGAACTTCGAGTTCCTTAATCAAGCTCAGCTATCTCTAGTGTTTATACGAGAGGATAAACAAATGTTCAGCTTTCAATACAGATTTCATCCAACTACCGAATATCCGATCTTGGTTCCAGAAGAACCCAAAAGTTATCAAACCAGGAGATTTCCGAACAATCCAATTTCTGCAACAAGAATCTATGACAGCTACAAAATGAGCATCAATTACTGACAAGGAAGAATATATGCAACAACTCAAGCATATATTATCTCAACTCCAATCAAAAGAAATATTAAAGGCATCCTTGCAAAACTAGCATCAATTACTGCGACCATCTTCCCATATCTATATTATTTTCCTGTCTTTTTTAACAAGTCCCTAATCCGCCTAGTATCAGAGCCAAAAAGAAACATAAAGCCTTACCTAATCATTCTACTTACAAATACAAGAAAATCTCCGTACCGGAAGAAAACTTCTTACAAACCCAAGATGCAACTGCCTCTTCCTATTACATCTTAACCATCTCATAACACTAAGCTGACCTTACCCAATACCGTTTGCTATAAGTGTCATAAGCCAAGGCATATTGCCAGATTCTACATCGATAATGTTCTGGTGCTCTCAGCAAACGTCAATAAATACCAAAAGAAACACAAAACCTTGTCAATGTAAGAGTCGGTGTTACACATATTCTTCCATCTCACTTCCCTGCATCCATACAACTGTCAAACTTGTGTGTATATACACACACATATATGTATATAGGCCAAAACTTGGATACCCGGTTTCAAAGACCCAATTGTCCAAACTATGCCACACCATCTCAACTTCATTGTAACCTCTTGTTTTCCTTATTCTTCTTTTTTGTCAGACGCTTAAATAGGAATTTAAGTAGACATGCAAAGGTTTAAGGCTAAGGCTTACTTAAACTACAATTCATCACGTTTCTATGTTGGTTCTCTCTGCATGCCTTTTTATTCATAGCAAGTGCATAATTGTTTATATCACATTTAAGCAAAGTGTTCGGGCCCCATTACCATTGCCATGGTAGTCCACAAGTTTAAACAACAATCCACTTGAAAAAATGTTTTGAATTTATTTGATTGCTTTCAACTTCATCAATTTGAGACTGTTCAATCATAGATGACAAATTCGTCCTCGACTGACTAGGACATCTAGATTACCAAATGATGTTGATACAACCAAAAAACCTTTTATTCGCATGTCATTTCAGCAAGGGATAATTTCAGAAACCTCCCCTGTGGTTTGAAAAATTACACACACCTCCCTTTTCATTTAAAATGATAATACTACCCTTAAATATTATTAATGAAATTCCCTTGGTTGTTATGCTTCTACTTAGAATGACCTTAAAATTATTTTTCATTATTTTTCCTTCATACTCCTTTTTATTTTAATTTTTTGCCAATAAAATTGTAAAATTACCACTATTATCTATAGTTTCTATTGTAACTAATTGTCGAACTAATGATTTTTTTGATGAATTAACTTTATACATAATCCGATGTTTTTTGCTAATCTTTTTTTTTTCTAATTTTTGGCATTAAAATTAACAATAACTCAAAAAATTGTCCAAAATCACTACTAAATTATGATAATTCCACTACTCAAAAAATTTATAAACTCTGAATCAATTATTTCAACATTTTATTTTCTATCTTATAAATCTAAATCCATAATAAAATACCGTCAAAAGTATCCTATGATAGTGATAAAATTATTATTATAGTTGTTTAATCAAATAGTAGGTATGGACAAGAAAATTCGGCACCTTTTCCTTATAATTATATTAGATAATCTATTTTTTTTGGCTAACCTCGCATACGAGGGGGGCGCCACTCCAAATTTTATTGAAACATGAGGAATTTTTGGGTATTCTTTTAAAATTTGACCAATTCAATATTATTTTAAAGTTTTGTTACTAAAACTATCAAATCAAGGGAGGTATATGTAATTTTTAAAATCTCAGGGGAGCTCAGTGAAATTTTCAAAATCTCAGGGGAGGTTTCTGAAATTATCCCTTTCAGCAATTTATGTAACATGGATTAAAGTCCAATTGCTTGACCGTCAGCCTCCTTTTCCATCTGCAAGCATACTTTGTCTTTCTAGAAATGGTGTCCCATTCTTTTTAATTTTTAGGTTTCTACAAGAGGTGGCATTGTCCAATGTGTTGTGATATAAAATTAAGCTTCAAAGTTTTGTGCTGGAACAGTTTCCAAATTTGAAATTTAGGGCAGGGTGATTGTGACATCTTAACACAAGTATGCTATTATACGGCTCCCTTTTGTATCCTCAAAATTTTGTTGTCTCAGGGATTCCACCATCAATTGCATCACAATTCTAATCATGTGAAGGCTAACTATATACGCTTTTTTGTTTAAGAAGTTAGGAAATTAGCTCTTTTTCTTTTAGGTTTTTCCCCTCTCGTGTGGGGAAGTAAATTAATATAATAATTGATTCCACTGGCTTTGAGTGGGCCTAGTTGTTTCTTAATGGTATGAGTTTATGAGTTAACCAAACTTATTATTAAAAAAAAACCAAACTTATTTCCATTTATTACTTTACAAGTTACCAACTAATGTACGGTGTAATGTGGATTGGTATTTTACTAACCGCAAACAACGCAAAACACCAGAGGAACCATTTAGACTTGCACATAAGGTGAAAGTGTTCTTAGTGTGTAAGAGAAGATATCAAGGATTAGACTAGGGATTCAAATTTTGTTCTTGTTTGAGGTTTTTCTCGCATGATAAGAAAAAAGAAATATGTTTTTCTCTCCCTAGATGCAGGGCTAAAAGATGAACTATATTATTTGACACTCGAATTGATCTAGGCTCGATAAGAGGTCGTTTGAGCTAGGTTTATGAACTAATGAAATTAAATTTGAATAGAATTTTGTGTTCAGTAAACTTTTATATTCAACTCAAGCATGGCTCGATTAACATAAAATTGAAATTTATAATAAAAAGTTCAAGTTACTAGAGCTCAAAACTTGTTTGAGCTCGGCTCAATAGGTAAATAAGTCAAACTTGAAATACAATTTTAAATTTGTTAAAATAATTGAACACATTTGACCAATAGGTGTTCGATTTAATTAATCTCATATATATCCCTACTCAGATGTAGCTTTCGTAAATAAATCCAACCATGTCAATATTGTCTATCACTCACATTTTTCATGCTATGGCTTGTTTTCAACCAAATGGTAGAGTACATTATTTTTTAATAGTCATTTATTTTAATTACAATAGAATCCCAACAACTGATAGCGGAGCCAGGTTGAATTTTGGCTAGCTATTGAGATCAAGTACATTAATGGATATCCAATTCAACAATTAAATGGTTGTACATGTTTTACTCATTGGCAAAGCAGAAAGAAGGATATATTTGTCCAAAAACAAATGGCAAAAAGGCGTTGAAAGGAAAGATTGGTAGGTCGCTTAGAGGTCATGAAAGACGGCAGAGTCCAATGTCGAATTTAAATACAATCCACTGAAAATAGTCTCACAATTTTCTAACGGTGTTATACCTCATCCCGTGAGGGTGGGATTTTAGATTTTGGTTGCATTTCACATGTTACTACTCTATCATAGAGTATGTTAATGCACTCAAAACAAAGAAGACAAGTTTTTTGTCTATGGGTATTGGATCTACTTGAGAGTCACAAGCGTTATAGTAAAATTCAAAGTTAGAGATGGAAATTTTTATTCTTTAGGTGGTGTGACATATTTTTCAATGATGTGAAAGAATCTGATTTCCTTGAACAGTATACTCAATGGCTAATAGTTTTTATTACATGTGAATACCTCAAGATAAGATTGCTTTCAAATTGTTAGTGATGGTGAGAAAGAAAATCTTACAGGGGGAGGATTTGAATATAGGCGCTTCTCATGAGTCAATTAGAGGATGGACTCAATTAGTTGCTTATGTTCAAGTGGAGACAGGATCGAATATTGATTAAAAGCAAATGGACATATTTTTTCAAGTTCCCTATTAGATAAAAGAAAAATTGCCGAGGTCAAAATTTGTTAATTGAGAAAGTGATAATTTTATTATTTTTTTGCAGGTTTTTTTTTGTGTGTTAATTAAGAATCTCGTTTTGTTTTGTTTTGGTTTTTCTAATAAAGTATCTTCTAAATCTTCTTATTGAGAGTTTTTAGTCTCCTAGGGATTTTTAATGAGAATTTTCGATTTTTCTACGGATTCCTATGGATATTTTTGTATTTTTTTATTGTTAAATCTAAATTTATTTCAAATTTGGTTGTCAAACTTAAAATTTTTTTGGATCTTGAATCTATTTCAATAGATCTCATTATCACTTTTGGAACTTAAAACCGTTAATTAATAAATTTGAGATTGCAATATGCACAGAGGGGAGTTGCAACAATCTACCTATTAGAAAACATCTTTGAAATTTCTTATATTTTTAGATATGTTCATAATTTTTCGGATCTATTGTAGATTTATAATTTCTAATGCATGTTTAACCTACTATTAAGGCAATAATGTTGATCAAATTGTGCTAGACAAATTTCAACAATTTGTTAATGAAATATGCTTATTATCAAAAAAATAGTTTTCTAATTATTTTCATTTACCCGGACTAGAGCCCAGGTTAACATTTTCTAATTTATGGCTTCAGGAATTTGGCTAGATTGTTTACTTTTATTACTTGACTACTAACCAAATAACCTACATGAAGATTTTCTATTTCTTTCACGTGGCCTTGGTAATTAAGTCAAATCTCATTCGATCACGCGTGTCACTATTATTTTCATGTTATGGCTTGAAATCACTAAATTTGTTTGGTTAACATTGTTGATTTTTAGCAATTGAATTCCACAATTGAATTCCTTCAATATTTACACTAACACATGCATGTATTCAAAAGGTGCTTAATTTATCTGAATCAATGATATTATTCGTAAAAGGAATACTAATGTGTACATTATCTTAGGCGATTTAAACCTTAAAGAACAAAGCTCTAAATTGCTATTTTAACATTCCTAGGATGCCTTGCTGCATCAGAGTCCTTTTTTTTTTTCTTTTTTTCGTTTCTCCTCCACAATGATAATAAAGCTGAAAAAGATAATTCAACTGATGTTTGCAAGGGTTTTATGTCTGCGAAAATCAAGTTCTCCAATCATTAGATACAAGCACCTATACGCATTGACTAATTTTTTTTTTAAAGAAATTCTTTTTATTTATTCATGGAGAATATAACCAAATATTCCTCTTACATAATCCTCATTTTTCTAATTGAAGGTATCCCTATTCTGTCCAAACGGATTGCCCCACGAGCCAATCTTGGGAATGTACTGAAGGTATCATAAACCTCAATTTGTTTATCTGGATGAGATATACCCACATTAGATAAAGCATCAGCAACTGTGTTAGCCTCCCGATAGCAGTGCGTGAATCTAGGTGGATCATCTAATAACTGCCAAATCTGGTTGACGTATCTTCGAATTTTCCACGGACACTGAGTTCGGCGTTGAATGATCCCAATTAAAACCAATGAATCTGATTGTACACATATGTTTCCAAAACCGTTATGTATACAGATCTGAAGACCAATAAGAAGGGCACAAGCCTCTGCACGGAGACATGTAGTTTCTCCCAGATATGCCAAAAAACCAATCATTGGTAATCCAGTGGAATCCCGGATTGACTAAACCACAATTGATTTGTTTTTCTTTTAGTGTAAGCGGGAGGATTCGAATCCGAGACCTTTTACTTATACTCCCTCCCTCGCATCACCCAACTCAATCCACTCCTACTAAACCACAATTGATTAATTCTCTGCTAAATACATTAATTTGAAGTTTAATTTAGAATGTCTTGTTGTAGCTAGTACTGTATGCGCATCATCTTTGGATTATTGACGCATTAGACACGTAGACAGGCAAGCATAGGCATTCGGCTCCCATACAATAGTACAAACAATATTTATAGGTTAATTTCATCTCATCTTTATGTTTAAGAACCAATGTAACACATGTACTAAACAGATGCTTTCAATTAGTTTTCGAGAAATTTGTGAAGTTGAAAACAAATTTCTAAAATGGCCACAAAATTGGAAAATCATTACTTTAGATATTTTGGCATAGTGGATTATTATGGATCAGGGGCTCTCAAGTTAAGTTCTATCCAGTTTGGTCTCGTTGATATAATTCTTGTAACTTTCACATAAATTATTACAAATTTGGTGTAATGGTAAATTTAAATCAACTTAATTGTATAATTTTAAAAATAAATCAATATCGGTACCTAATTACTTCCGATGATTTATCGATTACAAGTGAAATATCTTATCAACTAGACTATGATCCATTGTGAACTTAATTATATAAGTTTACAAAATTAACATTTACACTAAAGTTATACCAAACTTTACCAAATATTGTAAGAATTACATAACCTGTGAAACTGAACAAAAGCTCAATTTGAGAGGCCCGAATCTGATTAATATCAAGCATCCTATGAGTTTATAGTGATTTAGAATTAGTGTGAACTGGACATATCTGTAAGTCTATAACTATAATACTTTTCATCATATACATGTGTGGATGAAGAGAGAAAGATAGGATGAAAATGTATAATATGTACACGGTGGAAGCGAAAATCTCTTGGCTTCAAAGAACACTCTCTTAAATCAGCTTTGTCTTCTTTATTTTACCTTCAATGGCACAATAACCATTAATTGCAAAAAGTAGTATCAAAAGCCTAGCTTAAGTTTGAAGAAATATGCATAGAAAAAGAGAAGATATGGAGTCAAAGACAAGACGACCACCCATCTCATTCCAAACCGTTTTTCTCACTCGACCCATCAACCAACTCTCAATTTCTAAGCAACCCCAAGAAGGCCACAAGCATCAACATCATAATGATCATGATTTCCATTCTCTCTCTCTCTCTCTCTCTCTCTCTCTCTCTCTCTTTCCCCCCGTCACATTCTATTTCAAGAATGAAGTTTCTCTCTATAACATTATCACTTGATTACACCAAGACAGTAGGGTAAAAGGGCTCAGGGAAATGAGGAAGCCGGAGCCCTCCGTTGAGAAGAATAACAATAGCAATAACATGAGCAACAGTAGTGTGAAGCTCAGAAAAGGGTTGTGGTCACCTGAAGAAGATGACAAACTAATGAATTACATGCTGACAAATGGTCAAGGTTGTTGGAGTGATGTTGCAAGAAATGCTGGTTTACAAAGATGTGGAAAAAGCTGCAGACTCAGATGGATTAATTACTTGAGGCCTGATCTTAAAAGAGGGGCATTTTCACCCCAAGAAGAAGAGCTCATAATCCACTTGCATGCTCTTCTCGGAAATAGGTCTCTCTCTCTCTCTCTTTGTGTGTTTTTTTCTTGTGTATTTGTTTGTCCACTAAGTCTGCTTGGTAGATGAACATTAACTGGCATATAACTTTACCTTCATGTTGAATTTATGCTCCAGTGGTGAAAACTGAAAACTCTTCCCACATTGTGCTTTGCCATGGGAAAGTACGAAAGTCAGAGGCAGCTAATTCGTGGACACTTTGTAATGTTTACCTAAAACTTCTCGCCCCTCAAATTCCAAGTTTCATGCACTTAAAACTAAAGATTTCATTCGAGGGATTTACTATTTGAGCTTGTTTAAATCTATGCAACTTTCAAAATCACTATAATAATGTCAATATTCTTGACCACACTAAACACAAGTTACCATAAGACGTTACTATCATCAATAACCTATCCTAATCTTGCACTACATGGGAGGGGCCGGGAGGTTTAGCAGACAACTGTACTACTATACTTTCTGGATTTTTTGAAAAATAAGAAGTCAGGCTTCCCTTACTAATGCAATAAGCAGGAGTTCGAACTCCCGAATTGCTACACGGGAGGACTCAAATAAGCCTCCCTGACCACAAGACCGAAGTCTTGTGGTACATTAGGGACAGTGCACAGAGAATGAGACTGGAAACTAGAAAATACTGGCACAATTGGATATGCATAATCAAGTCTAAGCAATACTCGTACGGATGAAGTTTGAGTGCCCTCCTTGAAGTTCTACTTTGGATTACAAAAAGAAATTAGAGTTCAAATTCATTCGTACCTACAACAATTATTTTTGGGAAAATGCCATTAAAAATAAGATCATTGGAAATGACATCAAGACCATTTTAATATATTTTCACCGCTTCTGTTTGCATATAATATTAAAAAAAAAAAACCCATATCTCATGCTTTTCAGTCAATTCTCTAAACAAATTCTAGAATGCAATGACATTCAGTAACTTTTGACAAAATACTCTCTTTAAGGAAATGGTTACAGATCAAGGGGGTTAGTTGCAGCATGGTCCCATCATGATATGGAAAGATGAGTAGATAGTATTTGTTGCTGCTATCTTTATGAAAGCGACCTTCCACTTGTCACATTGTATTAGTAAAGAAGGTAAACCATGCAAAATAGTTTGAACACTCTTAAACATCAAGACTTCATGGTCAAGTACAGGGGAAGGGTAATAAACCATTAATTATGTTTGCTTGCTAAATAATTAAGCTGTTAATCATCAAAGTTTTGAAAGATGTGGGCATAATAATCTCATCTTTTGATTGCACATATGCAATATCCTTCTTATATTTTAGCTGGTTCCATCGCGCGTGAGTTGTATGATAATATAATATTATGTCATCTAAAAGGTGAAGAAAGATGACATTTTTTACAAGCCCTTAAGTCCAGAAATCTAAAATTTGAAATTAACCGCCTCTATTTTTTAGGGTTACAGAAGTTTATTAAGACTGAAAATATAGTTAGAGTTCTTATTTTTATCTGGAAATACAATTATGTTTTTATATTGAAATTACTCATTCCATTGTGCGTGCTATGAGTAATTCACATGGGTTTGTGTATCCATTCAATTCCTTACGTAACAAAGGCAGGTTAAGTATCTAATACGTTTTTTTTTGGTTACCAATGGTTCATTTGAATCAGAATTCATGTCTACTAATGAACTGACATCTCAAATTCATAGCTACATAATAGAATTTTTACCATGCCAAATAATTATGCTTTCATATTCCCTATGAAGGCAAATTAATTGTTTATTTTGTTCTGACACTCAAAACCATTCTAAATTAATCAACCTCTCTATTTTACAGATTGCAAGCTGCCGAAAGATTAGATCAATTTCTCATTAGATTATAACTAGTCGATTGATGAACTTGGCCAGCACTTACCATATGATACCTTCTTTTTTTGGAAAAAAATTTTTTTTTTCCAGGGATTCACTTTGCTTCACATCGGTCACAAGAAAAGAGAAAAAGAAGTACTCGTAAATTATTAAAAAATAAGATATAGAAAATTCTTTTCCCGTCAAACTAAAGCAAGAACGAAAAGAACACAAAGGATCTTCTATCTTACTTTCCTATCTGACTCGCTTTTCTATTCTTTACTGTCTTATTATTTGTCCTCCGTACAATCCCATCTTAACTCAAACATTTTTTTTAAATTTTTTAATAAGTGCTAAAAGGGTAAAAAATACATCAAATTTAAAAAATAATATATAAACATTTGTTGTACATTTTTTTCTGCTGTATATTTACTTTTTTATCTACTGCATTTTAATTAGTATCCTCTTGGTAGTTATTGAAATTATGAAAAAAATTCAATTGGATGTTTATGGAGGACACATGACAAGATAATAAAAGATAGGATTAGGAGTGGAATAAGAACTTAGACAAAGAATTATCTTAACAGCAACCCTCGGTCCATTATATCCCAAGAGCACTGCTGAACAAATTAGTCAGCTTCTTCCAGTAAAAGATTTGTCAATTGGTTCTTTAATCTATGGTAGAGAAACACGTCTTGCTCAATTGACAGTTTATATCGTCCCATATAAAATTTATTCTGTTAGGTGGCATGTATTTCTTTTTTTGTTTGTTTTCATGTGGTTTCATGGTGAAGTTTGCGGAATTTTATATATAGTACTGGTAAAGTGGTTTAGTTAAACTTGATTAGACCAAGTGAGCCCAAAGTCAGATTTATTATTATTGTGATGTTAGCTAAGGATTACAAATGAAAAGGACATTTTTTGTGCAATCTGTTACATGTCTTTAGCTGCCCTTGGAGTTCAAGATACCCTAGGGCCCCAATCAAGAACATGCAACCTCATCCTGAGAAATCAATAAAGATCCCATGCAAACCATGCAAATGAGGAAAAGAAAAATGACATTTATATAATTTACAAATTAAACATTGTTCTAAGTCTTAATTTCCTTGTTGACATTGTCTGGAAGGTGGTCCCAAATTGCAGCACGCTTACCTGGGCGTACTGATAATGAGATAAAGAACTTTTGGAATTCAACAATAAAGAAGAGGCTAAAGAACTCATCCTCCCCAAATACAAGCGACTCATCCTCCATTCAAGAACAAAGCATGATGGGGATGTTTGTCGATATATCGTCATCGGCCTCATCTTCCATGCACTCTATGGCTCTCACCAACATGGTTGATCCATTGCCCATGCTGGAGCAAAGCCTTAGTACTTCTGGTGGTACCAATGCAGGTTCTTACTTCGATCCACAGTCATGCATAAGACAGGCTGCTTATGATAATCCCACATTCAGTACTGGCAATCTTGAAGGGCAAAGATCAATCTTCTTTCCACCATTAGAGCCTGGAGAAGTAGAAAGAAGTGCAATCACTACCGCCAATTTTGTCGACAGAAACCCTACCAGTAACACAGTGGATAACAGGAGCAACATGATTAACTACTACGGGAACAACAACTACATCAAAGTCGAAAATGCGGATGGATATGGGAGTTACTGGGAAGCTGAAGAACTGAGAGTTAAGGAATGGGATTTGGAGGAATTGATGAAAGATGCTTCCTCTTTCCCTTTACCTGATTTCCAAAAGAATAATTGGTGAACCTCCATAGCTTTTCTCATCTTTTGCTTTTCTATACGTTGCTTTCCTAATTGAAAGTGAGACTGGCGTTCACCCTATCCTAGAAACGGATTCTGTATGTAAATGAAGCCCTAAAGTAGATTCTTACGGTCCTTTAGCTTCAAGAAACGAGAAAATTTTCAGTGGGTGCCATCATGCACTCTTGGAAATTTGATAACTAAGCCACGTGTACAAGAAAAATGTTTTCCCCCTTTCTATTAAAAGAATACTTGCAGGAGGATGTAATATTGGACATACAAAGTTGTAGGGTCTCAGATAAGGTTGTCTTTTTAAAAAAAAAAAAAAATCCTTCCATCCGTCTCTACATCCTTCCTATATCCCAATTATCAGACGCGAAATTTGAACTCTAAACCTAACAATAAAAAGAACACTAAGAGTTCTCTTCTAATAATTGGGCTGACCTTTGTGAATTCTCAAATAACGTCTACCTTAACCCCAAAAAAAAAAAAACAATAAAGAGAAGGTCTCAAATTATAAGGTCACTAGAAACATAGTTGCATTTGTGAATACTCATGTACAAGCATACTATAGATAATGATTTAAGTTTTCCATTTATTTATACAAAACAACGCCCTATTGATGTATTTGGAATCTCATTATCTTCAGCGGTCTTATTAGAATTGATTACATGCTATGATTTGTTTCTTAGAGAAAAAGATCAGATTGAAATGATATCAATTTTTCCAATTGGTTTTTGGTCAGTCCCGTGATAACAAAGTCAACATGCAATAATATGCTACTCTAAATGATAATAAAGTCATCAATGTTGTAAACGTCATTTGGACTTTGCAATAATAAAACAAATCAATGGATCACAATACAGGCTTGAAAGTAGGATTGAGCAGCCAAAAAACAAAATTCACCATCCACGTTGGCTTGTTTGGTTCTTAGAAATCAAGGTGAAAACAAAGGATCCTTCTATTTTTCTGCTTTCATAACACATGATACAATAATAAACAAACTAATATTACTTATAGCACCAAGACAAAACAACAAGGACAAACTTATATCTTTAAATAATTTACTTGCGTTGCATCCTTTATTTCCTCAAGTATACTCGACCAGAAGAACCAATTTAGACAAATATGCATCCCCTGCTTTATTTTTATTTATTTCCCTATCAGTTGGTCAAACAAACTATTTTGGATATAATTAAAATGGTTAATCAAAAACATCTTATTGCACATTTCAAATTATTGTCTAGTAAGCATTTCATCGTAGTACGAGAGGAAAGCAAATACATTGTACTCAATATTTTCCAATTCCTATTATCCCTATTCCACTATTCAAACGACAAATACTTTGTTGTTAGGCATGATCCTTTTGGTTATCTTTAGGCAAGATTTTTTATTTAACTAAAATATAAATTAAATCGGACATACACACAAGTTCCGACACATATTTATGGACGGAACAAATGTTACGATGTATTGTCACTAGAGGTGTCAAAATGGATAACTTGGGCGGGTTTGAGTTGGGTAAAATGGATAATGGGTATAAGTAAATCAACCCATTTATACTCATTTAATTAGATGAGTATAAATAGGTAAGTCAAAAAATAAATTGAGTAATCCAATTACCCATTTATAACCAATTTATTTTAACTTTTTGTAAATTCATTTAAATTCATTTTTGCAAACTAAGTTATCAATTTATACTGCTCTTTGTACCCATCATTAGTTTTAAATATTTACTTATAATACTCAACAAGCCTAATTACCAATTTTTTTCCATTTACACTCTATGTAGCAAAATCACATATTATTTAATAATTGAATAATAAGAATATAAAAATTTGAACTAAGTACTATAAAAGTTAATATAAAAACTTAATCCAAAAATTTTAAACCTCTAACATTTTTTTCATATATAAATTTAAAATTCCATTTTAGAAAGATAAGAAAAGAGGCTAAAACTTATCATAAATTAGTAATGTTGAAAAATGAGCAAGTTAACAAACTAAGAGAAAATAAAATAATAAAATAAAACCAACAAATAATAATAATAATAATGAAACAAAAGTAGTTAACATCATGATAAAATGAAAAATCTGAAGAAAAAAATGGGTGGGAGAAGAGAAGAGACTTGGGAAATGAGAATTTTA
The DNA here is from genome assembly GCF_036785885.1 of Coffea arabica. Taxonomy (NCBI): domain Eukaryota; kingdom Viridiplantae; phylum Streptophyta; class Magnoliopsida; order Gentianales; family Rubiaceae; genus Coffea; species Coffea arabica. The sequence continues at coordinate 36,896,373 of NC_092310.1, read as the reverse complement.
AATGGGTTTAATGGGTTATCCAATAATACCCATTTAATAAATGAGTATTATTGGATAACCCATTTATATCTATATACAAAAATTTAAGATACCCATACCTATCTATTCATGGGCGGATATGGATAAATTTAGTTAAGTGGGTTGGTTTGTGACCTATAATTGTCACAAAAACTAAATAAGTGCTCTAATTTTTGCATATGTAGAAAAGATCTTATAGCACATTTCAAACACCTCACATGCCACAGCTTTAAGCAAATATGATAGCACATTATGATTATTACATCCTCTAAATCTGATTAGGGAAGTTTCTTGAAGGAAGTGAGCTTCCTAAAGAACAGGGAGGCACAAACTTTGGCCTCGTACAGATTAGAAGCAGTGCCATCCAATGCCTTAAGCTTGATCACAAGCTTGTAACTCAAACCAGCCAGGACTTGCAACTGTGCCTCCAGTCACCACGGTTTCAAACTGCAACTTGGTTTAGGCCTCTTTGTAATATTCATCTATGGCATATTTTCTGTCTGCTACCACCTGTGGGTTCTTGAAGTTTACCTTTCGCCAACCACCCCTGGGGCATATTCGTCGCAAATACCAAAGCAGCAGATGAGTTGGAGAAAAGACAGATAGCTGCCAGGGTGGTGAAGAGGCATGATCTGACTCTTAAAAGAGGGGCATGATCTGACTGGTGAAGAGGAGGAATGGGGAAACTAAAAATCAATTTTTTGATACGTTTGTTTTAATGTTTTATGCGTTGATACTAATGGATAGATTTTTTTGGATTGGTGGATTATGAGTTAATATTTCTTTTCTTTTAAGAGTTGAATAAATGTAGAGGTTTTGTTTTCCTTATTAGTGGCTAAATATGTGGACTTTCTTTAATCTTTATTGGCAATTGCGTGCAGCCTAAGGATGGCCTGTCCTTGGCTCCATTCACAACTCCAATAGAAAATGTCTCCTTTTTTTTTTTTTTTTTTTTTTAAAATCCCAGTCGGGGGGGGGGGGGGGGGGGGGGTGGGAGTAAGGCTCTGTTTGGATGGATAAATTTGAATTTAAGGATGAATTTTAATTGAATGAATTTGAAATGACTTCATGTTAAATCCACAATAAATCATTTACATTGTTTGCTTAATGAATATAGCATGACAAGGGGATGTGCAATTTATAACCAAATTGGGGCGAAATTGGAAGAACCGGAAAGTTTAGTCGACTTATATTAAACTTCCATAAGTTTTCCTCCTCCTTCGAAGTCTTCTGTTCCAGTTGTTGTAAGTCGCTCTTATCTTCATCATGGGTGACTTCATCGCTGCAAAAATCAATTTTTTCACGTAATATCTCACACATTAATTTGTGGAGTTCTCAAACCACATTCAACAATAGAAAATCATTTCACAAGTGTGCATAACTTAGATGAAAGATGGAAAGATATGAATAGGAAGGATTTGAAACACCTAAATTGAGTGTATTTGAAATTCATTAATTATAACAATACAAATCCTTTCAATTCAAGGATGAATTTCAAATCCAATTCTCTTTTAATTCATCCAAACATGTTAGGGAAATTGGTGAAGGATTTGAAATCTAAATCCCCCATCCAAACACAGCCTAAGTTTATTGTCGCTATGACTTTCTCTATGAACTTTGTGAGGGTAAAAAATTCGTTCTGCCTCCCAACTTGATGCGCGTCTTAGAGCTTGTTTGAGAGTGCGGTATTTTTGCTAAAACAGTGCTTCTCAATCATATAAGTCCTTTTAAAGAGTTGAGTAAGTACCATTCCATGCATTTTGAAGTAGAACTTTTGGTTGCAAAAGCACTTTTAGCACAAGAAACTTGGAGCATTTAGAATAAAATATATGTTTCAAAATAAAACTAAAATTTAACCATTTAATCATAAATTTAAAAATGAAAAAAGAAAGAGAACCACAATTTGAAAAACTCAAAAACACACATTCTTAAATACAAAAAATAGTTATTGAAATACACACCTAAACATTTTATTTAAACATTTATAAATACTTTTACTGAAAGCTTTAGTAAGTGAATTACTTTTGGATAAGCCACGACAAACCAAACTGGCGCTTACACTATTTAGCTTGCAGCTTCTAGCCTTATTTTATTTAAGCACTTATAAATACTTTTAATTTTGGATAAGCCTCTGCAAATCCAAACTGGCACTTGTACTATTTAGCTTGTAACTTATCTAAGCCTTATTTTGTTGCTTTGTCATGTCGTTTTTGTTAGGGAGAAAAACTCGAAAAGAACCCACTAAAAGGCCTAATACATAAATTAGGGATCCAAATTGAATCCAAAAGGTTAAACTAATAGGTTTCAGACTCTTTCCTATATATTAACTATTATGTAATCTTTTTTCCCCTCTCAAAACCAATGAGAGACATCTTTATTCATGAATTTAACAATAGCCCTTTCTATGAGTAACCCTTCATTTTAACTCCAAATCTTCAACACCTGAAGCAGCATCTTCTCCAGCTCTTCTCCAGCTCCAAATCTCCAAATCTTCAACACCTTAACACCTGAAGCAGCATCTTCTCCAGCTCGTGAACTGGCTGATCTTCAACAACCACAACAAATCCTAGACCCCTACAAACTTTTAGTTTCGTGGTCTACTAGTAACCGAACACCCAACCAAACCACTATTACCTTGATTCAACATTAGTCAAACTTCTTAACCCTTTGGTCCACCGTCAAGAATAGAATAATTTACCTCCCCAATTTCAAGATGAGACCACTTGTCAATGGGTAACCCAAACTCACATTGCATAAGCAATGTTACCAATTGTTGGGATCAAATGCAGAATAAAGCACTGTTAAAAAATCAGGAGCAGAATAATTTAATGAAACACAAGCTACAAACACGAAAATATAAGTGACACATAAGGTTTAATATAGTTCGACTCAATTATGAAGCCTACGTAAATGGAGAGAAAACACACAACACACACACACACACACACGCATATATATATATATATATATATATATATATATATGAAAGTAACTATTTTAATTAGAGTGTTTTTCACTCTTATATGGCATGTCTAATTGAAAAGAATTAATGGGTTATAGGTCATTTCGGTTTTACCCATATTGAATATTATATTATATGATTAAAAATTATTCCTAATTTTAAAATAAATTTTAAAAATAACTAATCTTATCTTGATGATATCTAAAATAACTTTTTAAAAAATAACTAATCTTGTCTTAAGGTTTCTATCAAATTATTACATAAAACTATTGTAAAGCCTTTTCAAATTACAATTATTAAAATTTTACATATTCCATAAATTACTTCCTTTCATCACCACATCATTGATTAGTATTCAAATTGTTCATCATCTCTTCCCTTAATTTTGAATAAACTTAGTGTAAAAAAGAGAATTAATTACTACACTAACAGAATTATCAATATTGTTGGAAATTAAATATATATTGATAAAAAAAGTGGATTGTTGAATCTTTTCTACTTAATTAAATGTGAATATATAGTTCTAGATTTATGGTCATTATAAAAATTTAAATTATCTAAAAGAATATTTATAAAAAAGGAATATCTATCAAGTTTTTGATATGGGATACATTATTTGATGTATACTATCATATTATAGTGAAAGTATGTAAACAAATTTTTAAAAATTAGTAAATAATTGAACATTTAGAATACATTAATTTTTAAACTTAATATGAATGGACATGTAGTATTGTTGTTAATTTTCGTATTTAAATTATTCATATTTGTATAAATTTACAATAAATAAATAAAAAAGACCGTGCTAAGGTACAGATAAAATTCTAGTTCTTTATTATGAGAGAATAACCTGATGCAAGAATGCAACTTGAATATCCAACTTTATTCTTGTATAGCCTTTCCCATCTTCAAAAAGTCTCACTAACCCCATGTAAAAAAATACATGGCTCATATTTTGCACCTTGTAATATGCCAAACTCCACCTATTTAGAGGTCATATTACTTGACCAACAACCAAATAATAAAAGGATTTTATATTTAAATTAATTCCTAAATACATACAAATAAAAAATTCATTGGCAACTATTCCAAATAAATAGAAACTATCATAAACGACTTACTTGTCACATAAAAGAGAAACTCCATAAAAGAAAAATAAGCCAAATTTTCTAACAATATCCATTGTGAATTATAGCAAGAATTTCTTGCTGCTCTACATTTATTATTCATTCAATTGCACAATTAAAAAAAAAAAGGATCTGGTTCACACTGATGTTCAATTAAAATGAAATCCTTCTATCTTTCTCGAAATTAAAAGGGAAAAATGTAGTTTTAATCCTCAATGTTTAGTATATGTGCAGTTTTTGTCCCTAAAGGTTTTACAAGAAGAAATATGGTCCCTAATGGATCTTGCTTAAACAAGATTTAGGACAAAATATGATGGGAATGTTTGTTGATTTGTCGTCGGCCTCATCCTCCATGCATTCTGTGGCTCTCACCAACATGATTGATCCGTTGCCCGTGCAGGAGCAAAGCCTTAGCATGTCTGGTGGCGCGGGCGCCCATGCTGGAGTGAAGCTTGATGCAAACATGCATAAAACAGGCTGCTGTGACTGGTAACGTTTCTAATTAAGAGAATCCTGCATTCGGTGGCAATCTTGAAGGGGAAGGAAAAATTGTGATCAATACTAGGAATGTTATGGATAAAAGCCTTACCAATAACACAGTTGATAACAGGATTTGGGAGGTAACTTGAACTACGGCTGGATTTGGGGAGTTAAAATTGGAAGTTGAAGAACTAAAGTTGGGGAATGAGACTTGGAGGAATTGATGAAAGATCCCTCATCCTTCCCTTTTCTTAATTTCCAATAATAATAATAATAATAATTGGTGAACCTCCATGATTTGTCTTATCTTTTTGTTTTCTATATGTTGCTTTCCTAGTTGAAAGTGAGACTGGCCTTCACCCTATTCTAGAAACGGACTCTTCTATGTAAATGAAGTCCTAAAGTAGATTCTTACAATCCTGTTGATGTATTTGGAATCTCATTATCTTCAGCAGTCTTCTTGGAATTGATTACATGCTATGATTTGTTTCTTGGAGAAAAAGAGCAGATTGCAATGATACCATTTTTTTTTCTAATAGATTTTACTCAGTACCGTGATAAGAAAGTCAACTTGCAACAATATGCTACTGTAAATGAATAATAAAGTCATCAGTGTTGTAAATGTCATTTGGACGTTGCAATAACAATAATAATAACAATAATAATAATAATAATAATAATAATAATAATAATAATAATAATAATAATAATAATAATAATAATAATAATAATAATAATAATAATAATAATAATAATAATAATAATAATAATAATAATAATAATAATAATAATAATAATAATAATAATAATAATAATAATAATAATAATAATAATAATAATAATAATAATAATAATAATAATAATAATAATAATAATAATAATAATAATAATAATAATAATAATAATAATAATAATAATAATAATAATAATAATAATAATAATAATAATAATAATAATAATAATAATAATAATAATAATAATAATAATAATAATAATAATAATAATAATAATAATAATAATAATAATAATAATAATAATAATAATAATAATAATAATAATAATAATAATAATAATAATAATAATAATAATAATAATAATAATAATAATAATAATAATAATAATAATAATAATAATAATAATAATAATAATAATAATAATAATAATAATAATAATAATAATAATAATAATAATAATAATAATAATAATAATAATAATAATAATAATAATAATAATAATAATAATAATAATAATAATAATCACAATCCTCTTTGGCCTTGATGGTTCTTAGAAACCAAGGTGGAAAAAGGAGGATCCTTATATTTTGCTCTCATAACACATGATACGATGGTAGACTTCATGTCACATTTTTTATAAAAAGTGCAAAATAATACAAAACTGTATTAAAATTTGGGGGTGACAAGGTAATTTAATAATATTTGCATGGTCTTATTCATTATTGTAGTGCTTCATCTATAGTAGGTCTAGTTGAAACAAGGATTAGATTTTGTAGAAATTCATTTTGTGTGCACTTATGAATTTTTCTAGTGTGTATATTGTCACTATGAGAAAAATTACTTTTGCCTAACCTAATGTTTTAATCTGTTTTTAACTCGAGTGGGTGGTTGGGTCAAAGATTGGATCGAATTCTTAATCCATAAGGTTACTTTAATAGATGCTTGAATGTTCTAAGTATTGTTTTTTTTTTTCAACTCTTGCTGTGACTTTCTCAATGAACTTTGCGAGCGTGAAAAATTTGCTCTCCCACCCAACTTGATGTTCATGTTTACGATTTAGCTTGCGTCTTCTCAAAATTTTATTGCTTTGCTATGATGGTTATGTTAGGGCTGCCAATTCGTTGTGTCGTAGTGTCGTGTCAGGTTGTGTTCGTGTTCGTATGGTATCATAATCGTGTTGTAATAATGTTGGGTATCAAACCAGTAAAAATAAAAATTCCTACCATACAAATATAAATTGAACATAGCAATGAGTAGAGCCATTTCCTTATGGACTAAAGGATTCATTTCCTTGAGAAACATTAAGTAATAGGAGGATTGTTGAGTAACTCATTTAAATAAAGACAATAATGTAAAACTAATTAAAAATAAATCAATGGAAGACAAGTTACTTAAATAAAAACAACAATGCAAAATTAAATAAAAATAAATCAATCCAAGACAAACTTCTAGTCCGAAGATCAATCACTACTTTGGTTCATTTAACTAATCATGGGTTTAAGGATAAATTCATCTTTACATAAATAAACTGGTTATAGTTGTAAATAGGCACTGACAACGTCTCTCCTTACTGTTTCGATAGCAACTGTGTTACTACTTCTCTTGTCAAATACACAATTCTAAATAGTCTCCTAGGATTTGGCCCACCAACAGCATTAATTACTAGAGAAGTTACTAATTCTAACCAATAAACTCACAGACTCAGTTTATTTAGATTAAGATTATATATTCCCGTGACATATCTTTGAAAGTCTATTTTACAATCAAATTACGTCACTTGCAGTAAACACTAAAGCCATCAAACAATCACGGATTTGATATTTTAGATGGCAGTAGATAATTTTGTCAAACCAAATAAGAGCCTTTTATTTAATTTAAGCAAAATAATCATCTCGAGAATGAATAGAGAATATATAAATACTTATAAATAGATGAAACAATAAAATCAAATTAAATCTCACAATTTTGATGAACCAATACTTTGATTGTCCTTCGACTAGAATAAAAAATTAGCCACTCTACATTGTAGATTCGCAGTCAAAAGTTGTGACACCTCCACCTTTTCTTAGGACGAACTCTAGGGTATCAGCGGAATGCCTGCCCAACTCTCGTCAGGACTCACGCACTCATTCAAATTTAATAATGGATCGCAAGTCAACCATTGACTTAATTAAGAAATATTTCGAATATACAAACTCAAAACTCCCAAGTAAACCATTATGATTACAAACCACAAAAATCCAAGTATAACAAAATTTACACTTTAAGTGTCTCCAAATACATACAAAAGATTCACTAGCTTCTACCAAAATCGCTAGTCTAGAACTTCTAAACTTTCACTTCCAAAACCTGTTAAGCAAAACAAACTTAAAGGGATGAGCTAATGCTCAGTGAGGCCAAGAAAATCAAGCAAGTAGCACCAATTAATTAAATAGCATTCTTGAAAGCAACATTAACAGGAACTTTCATTTAAGTGCACAAGTAGGAAATAAACACACATGGAAGGATACAGGAGCTCTCAAAAGCTATTTCCACATCTTGACCACTTCAAGCCATCTGAGGTTGACTCTCCATTAACTCAAGTAGTAACATGACCGTAGTGCTCCATTGACTTCCTCCATCCAACATAACACCCACTCGGATCTGGAACCAAACACGCATTAGGTGGCAATACTAATCGAGTATGCCAAGTAAGATTTCAAAAGATCAAGCTATAAAATTTTCCATGGTTCACCAAATTTCTCGACCGAGCCCTTGCCGGCTCGAGTTATAAAGTTAGCAAATGGGTTGGGGCGTCCCCACAAGTATAATTGGTCGATGAGACAACGCTCCAATCGACTTAGAATTGTTCATGGCTTTAAGTCGATATGAGAGGCACCTCCCACCCGATTAGGGTGTGGTACATGCTGCCGCTCAAAGAATCAATTATAGCACTGAGTCGATATGAGAGGCACCTCCCACCTGAATAGGGTGTGGTACATGCTGCTGCTCAGTGCTCACGAGTTAAAACATGTTCAAGTACAAGTGCAACTCATATACATTCATTTAACAAGTATCATTTAATCAAGAGAGAGAGAGAGAGGACGAGGCAGTAAAGTATACGCTCGCCTCGATAAGTTCACGTATCATATAGCACTTGTACAAATATCATTTCAATCATAGTAACATTGAACATGCACTTGGCACTCACCAAAAGCCAAGAGCAAAACAAGAGCAAAGCGAGAGATCAGACAAGCTCCTCGGTGTCCTCGTGACCACTTGAGACATGCACAATCACGATTACCTAGGTACTCGACCAAGGCTAATACGAAAAATATTTTCTTGCTACCCACTCTCAAGGTTACAAGTTCAAGTCAAGTTATAGGAGCATTTCTCGCTAAATCATTGAAATAATACTCAAAGAGAACTAAAAGGTCGTTTGCAATTCAAGTCTTGGCAAGAACCCTTAGTTCCAAAAGAAAGTACCGTATTTACTTTCAACATGAAATCGAGAAAATGGTAGATAGTTTTCATCTCTCAAAACTTCTAGTCCTATGCCCAAGTTTTAGAATATAAGGAGTGTTCACATTTTCCAAACTAATGGAGTCGAAATTCATCAAAACTCCACTCATTTCCATAGTAAATGTTAAAGCTAAAGGTTTCAAATTTCAAGTATAAAACTAGTGAAATTCTCCAAGAATTACTCTAGTCAAAACACTCCATTTTTAGAGTTTAATCTCATGGAAATCAAGGGCATAAGACTAGGTTTGAAATCCATTTCTCAAGTATGAAGTGAGGTGCAATTAACCAAGAAAGTTAAGCAACCAAGAAAACGCATCAAGAGAGGTTCAATCCTTTGGAAACCAAGATTCAAAGTGAAGGTCTAAAGTTCAAAGAGACCTTGTATCCAACCATGAAATCAAACTTAAAATGGACTAGCAATCTCAAATGAAAGTTAAAAGTTCTTAAAAGAACATCTTGTTCGAAACCAAAAAATCCCAGCTTTGCGTGACACCACTTGGAAAAATCATATCTCGAGTTCTATAAGTCCAAAAATTAAAAACTTTATACCGTTGGAAACTAGATTCAATGTACTAAAACTCTCTAGAAGACACTTTTCCAATATTCAAATCTAAAATCATTCAAATCTTAGTTCAAAGTCACTGTTCTAGATAGAACAGAGCAAAACAGGCTTGCAATTTCAGTAAACTTTGAAAATTCGAAAAAATTCATAGAAATAGAATCCGACCTTGAAATTTATACCACTGATACAACTTAAAATAATTTCAAACACAACAAATTGAACTCAATTTGGATCTTTCTACACCAAGATATAATAGTTTTAGGAAAGCTGATTTTTGGAACCTGTTCCACGGATTCTCAGCCTTGTGTAGACACCAAAATTTTAATTTATTCTTATTTTTATTTTTAGTGATAATTATTTTTTATTTTTATTTACTAATCTCATGATTTTTGTTTCAGGCATTTTTTTTAGCATTTTATAGTATTTTAGATTATTATTATTTATTATTTTATTCTAGTTTTTGTTTATTTTTCTATATTTATTGTTGCTCGTTTAGTCATTTAATTTTATTGTAAGACTTTTTAGTATTAAGATTTGTCGGAAAAAGAAAATTGTTAAAAAAAAATGCTTTATATTTGATTTAACTAATTATAGAAAAAAAGAAAAAAAGAAAACCAAGCTCATACACCAGGAGCCACACAGGATCCGAGCCCTTGCCTTCATTTTTTACAATCACAAGGTACAAAGCGGCGAAGGAAACTCCAGTTTCATTTATTCACTCGATTTTTCCCCTCCGTCTGATTGGTTCCAACAAAAATCCCTAACTTGATCCAAGGTTTGTCATAAATCATGAAGATCTAAGGTTGTAAAAATGTGTAAAGAATGGAGAAAAGGTGATGGGAGAACTGTTGACAAAAGGACTAGGAAAGATAATATTTTTGGAACAAGACAACTGCTGACAAAAGGACTAGGAAAGATAATAGGTGATAGGAGAACTGTTGATATTTGGCAGGATAACTGGTTACAAGGGAGTGAGGAGGGGAGGATTAAGACTAGAAGGGAACCACAGTGCACACTAAGGAAAGTGGACGAGCTGATAGTGGATGGAGCTTGGGACTAACAAACACTGAACCGGTGGTTCATAGCAGAGGATATCCTGTGAGAACCCTTAATTTTCATTTTCTAGATTTCTCATATTTTTATGGCTTGTTTTCTGCATTTTCGTGATTAGAAAAATTTCTAAATAATTTTAAGGAGCAGATATAATTTTTAGATGCTTTTTCTAGTATCGAATGGATTTTGAGAAATTAATAGCGTATACCGGACGTGGGACCCACTAGTGCGAAAAGTTCGGAAAAATTCGACCAATTAGGTTAAGTTTTGGATACTGGAGTTAGGTAGAGGTTGCAATTTGGAATGATATGAGAGAGACAAGTTAGGTAGGTATTTAATAAAAGGTGACAAGTGTCACTTGGCTATTGGTTGGACCATTTGACTACTATTGCATGTCTTACCAATTGACTTAAATATCTTAAAAATTCACCAAAAATCCCTCATTCTTCTCTTCCTCTTGGCCGAATCTCTTAAGCAAGGAAAGAAAGAAAACTCTTCAAGATTTTGGCTTCCATCTTGCTTCAATCAACTTACTCAACCATCCAACCTTGATTTTGCTCCATAAAACCACTTAAGGAAGTGTTGGTGAGTTGTTGTGTGGAATTATTTGGAAAGCTAAGGTGACCAATAGCTCTCTCTCTCTCTCTCTTGTTTTAAGGTAAGTTGTGAAGAACCACCCTCCTCCTTTAATTGATGCTTAAATCATGCTTAGTGGTAGTAGAAGATGCAAGTTTGTGGATTAATTCTTGATTTGTGGTTGAAATGATCAAGTTTTATTATTTTTGGGGATTTTTCTGTTTTAATATAAGCATGATTGTGTGGCTATCTATGATGATTGGAAATGGTCTATAATGACTTAAGGAGGTGGGAAAAGTGATTAATTGCAACCAATTTCTGGTTTGGAAGAAATTTCAGAAAACTAGGGTTCTTGAGGGAGCATTCTGTCCGAAATTTTAGGTCCTAGATAGAGGCCGAATTGACCTTGGCTTAAAACATGAAAGTTGTAGGGAATACCATTTTATAGGTGCCTACAAAATTTCAGGTCAATCGGAGTAGTGTAGAATGAGATAAGTCGAAATTACTATTGTTGTTCTGGTTTTACCCGAATTGGAGAATTGCGCCTGTAATTGGTTGTTTTGGTGGAATTGCTTCCAAATTAGTTGTTGAGGCCTTCTGATGAAATTTAGCCCTGTTTCTTAGCTTTCAGCTGGTTTTGGAATTTCTGGATTTGGACTTGTAGAGCCTGAGTTATGATGTTTCCGCTAGAATGCGTTTTGGTGAATCTGTTACGTTTTTGATGTAGTATCTTGCATTTTTGACATGTTTGCACTCAAAACTGGGTTGAGTGACCTTCTGTGATGTTGTAGCCCTATCTTTTAGCTTCGAGATGGTGGGTCTTGTACCCTCATCCGATAATCGTAGTGAAATTGGTTCCATTACCGCAAAGTGAGGACAAAAAACTATTTTTTCAGGGCCAAAGTTAATTGCATTTCCGAATTTTCTGGTTTCCTCTAATGTTTGTATATGCTTAGGGAACCCTGTTTTGGTAGTAGATAGAATTGGTTTATGACTTGTAATCGAGTATTATTGTGGTTATTTGAATAGTTTAGGGCTTGACTTTCATATCCGGACATTTCTTAGTTAAATTTTGTACTTGAATGCCATTAAGCCTAGTGAATGGCTTTTGGGAATGAGATTCTTTTGTACGAGATGTTGGGACTGATTTGAGGATTAATGAAGCCATGATGGCTGAAAAATAGGTAAAAACAAGGGATATGCTGCCGAAATTTTTTCTTGAGGGCTAGTTGGATTTACTTGTGATTTGAACGAAGGGCTTTTGGGTTGTTTGAGTTTAGGTCTTCATGTTACCTTTTCGTTACCAAAAATCATGTTTTGCACCTTGCTTTAGTAATTATTTGGCGAGGCATACGACTGGTAGTCGAGCCTCACATGTGCATTCTGTATACTCAATTTTGAAAGTGGAACCTTCAATTGTTTTCCTTGGATTATTTTAGGGTTTATTGGTGATTAAAGCTCTCTTTTGGGAGGTATCTACACTGACCCTGGTGAGTGTACTACTCACTTGTGTGTTACTATATGGCTTTGAATGTAAATTGCTTGAAGTGAATTGAATGTGACTTGATTGCAGTGAAAGTGTACTTTATCACTCTCACTTATATGCCTTATATCATTGTTGTCATGTTATTGGAATGTTACATGAAATGAAAGTACTCGACTTGGTGTCGATTGGACGAGTATCCAACGACTACAAATGTTATCAATGAGCTCAACCCCATTGGTAGTTGATTGAATCGAGCCGGCGAGGGCTTGGTCGTGCCAATTAATGAACCTTGGGTAAAGTTATATGGAATCTTGTAGTATGCGAGACTCTCGATTCCGGTATACTCGAGTAATACCAAAGTGCAAGTGTTTGGAGTTCGGGCCCGGTAGGAGGATGTTAGGTGGAAGGAGTGGAGGTAAAGTGGAGTCTACGATTGGTTACTTTTGAACATTGACGGAGGGTCAATGACGTCCGATCAAGAAATGCAAACGAGGAAAGGGCTCTTGAGAGCCATCTGTATCCTTTTATCACCATATTTGAAGTGTGCCTTTGATTATTTTTTTCTAAATTGAATGAAAGGTTGATGCTTATATGCACTTGGGTGCGTAAGTGATAGTATCTCACTGGGCAATTAGCTCACACCGTTCTTTTGTTTTCCTTACAGGAATATGGCTCTTTTTGGAATGAATCTTGATAGATGGTTGCCGAATGAACTAGATGTATATTTCTTTTGTATTGTATATGAAGTGAAACCCTAAATGTATTTTTAGGGCCGATTTCACTTTCAATTTGGCAAACCATGTATATATTCACTTTTGAAAACTTTTGTATGCTACTTTGGGTTGTAATTGCTCAAATTCCATATGTGAATGTTTACTTGATATTTGGTTGGGTTCTGACGGGTCGGTTACTATTCATGGCCGACTCCGAATTTCATTTTTTTGTTTTGGGTTATTTTGCCCTTCTGCCTTGTTTACGCGCGTTATAAGTTCCGGAACAAAATAGATCGCTCTAAACTGCACCGTTAGTCCTGGCGAGAGTTGGGCAGGCAGTCCGCTAACCTCTTTGGTTCGCCTTAGGGGAAGGTGGGGCTGCCACATATCCAAAAGATCAAAGCTATTCCACTCAGTATCACAGGCTGCCAGGATCGGTTGTATTGGAGATACACCAAATCAGGTGTGTTCACGGTAAAATCTGCATATGATGTATCAATGGAAATAAGGAAGCACAAACAAAAGGAAAGGAGGCAAGGAGATAGCGGAAGTACAAGCTATGCTCAACTGAACTCCAAAGTTTGGAAGAATGTGTGGGCATTACAACTGAAGCACTTCATATGGAGGTGCCTGCATCATAGCCTGCCAGTGAATGAGCAAATACATAAGCGAATAGGCAAAGGCAGTCCAATATGTAGCAGCTGTGGGGAAGAGGTGGAAACGTTAGAACACATGTTGTTCTTTTGTAACATGGCTGAAACGACCTGGAAACTTGCACCCATACAATGGGATGGGTTGAAGGATATGAGAGGAAATTTTGTAAGATGGTGGGAAGGGATATTAGGAGCGAAAACTAGGGAGCAAGGACAGGAGCATATAGCGCTGACTGTGAATATCCTATGGCAAATATGGAAGGCAAGGAACATGACAGCTTTTGATGTATATGAGACAGACCCAAGGAAAACAATGCAGAAAGCTGTGGGTGAGTGGAATGAGTATATATAGAAGCCCAACAAGATATAACAGGAGAGTTCATTCAACAAACAACAAACTCAAGCAGAAGTAAGAAATGGAGGCCACCATCAAGAGGTACGATAAAACTAAATACTGATGCTGCATTTTCACAAAATTTGGAGAGAACAGGCATAGGTGTTGTGGCCAGAAATGCTGAAGGGGAGCTGATGAAAGTCTGGGCAAGAGCTGAACTAAAACGTAGTGAGCCACGGGTGGAGGAAGCAGCAGCAATTAGGATGGGAATGCAAATGGCCTGGAAAGCAAACTGGAGGGCAGTTGAGCTTCAATCAGACTGCAAAGACGTGGTGGACATGCTAAACAAGAAACAAAAGCAGCAAAACAACATCGTGGTCGTCCTTGAGGATATAGCAAATATGAGATGTTTGTTTGAACAATGTACTTTCTCTTTTGTACATAGAGATGGGAATAGATGTGCACATAGTGTAGCAAAATTTGCTGTAAAGCTAACAACAAATGTTGAATGGGATGTATGTTTTCCCATATGGCTCAAAGAGGAAGCCCAAAGTGACTTCAGAGGAAGCGAATCTGATGTACCTAAGTCTTGTAATATCAAGTTTACAAAATGAAATGAAGTTATGATGTTTCGACAAAAAAAAAAGATGTTAGGTTTCGGGTGTAAGTTGCTGGTATAAAAGCTGGGAGAAAGCAACTGAGAGAAAGGTGGTGGGGAGGCGGCTGAAGTCTGATAGAAAGGAGAGAGAAACTGGAGAGTTGGAGTGGCGGCGGTGGTTGAGAAAACTGGAGAGGGCGAGGGAGAACTGAGAGTGAGAGTGAGAGAGGAAGCTATCATTGTCTTCATTGTGCTGTCATTCGTTGCAAATCTGCATCGAGAGGAAAAGCAAGGGAATAGGCTACGGAGAACAAAGGAAAGGCAGAGGAAGAAGAAGCTGGTTCTTGTTGGAGTCCATTTCTCCGCAGTCCAGGCGTTGTTCGACCATTCAACAGAGGGTTAAAGGTAATCCTTCCATCATTTTCGTTCATGGGTTTTGGGATTCTATATCAGAAAAACATTAAAATTTCTGCCGCTATAACTGTGGCCGTGCTCTTTTGCTGTCTTCTTTCTTTATAAACTTGCTAGTTGTGGATCTGATAGGGCGGGGAATGAGTTGACCCATATTGTTTTGTGTTTCTTTGTTGTGAAAAATTGACCAAAGTTGTTCCAATACATCTCTCGTGATAGTTTATTGCTTCCTTTGTTGTTCGTTTCCTGTGAGAGTGATTAAATGGTTCGGTTAAGTTTTTCTGTTAAGATTTTGCGTAGAGAGTAGGCTTGGTAGACGTGTTTAGGCCGAGGGTTGGTATTTATAGGCTTATGAGTATAACTAGAAAGAATTTGTAGAAAAGAAACCAGGGTTTTTGTATGACAGTTTGCAGGCTTAGGTGCTTTGAGTCAATGCATGTTTAAGTAGGTTTGGGACTATCATGAGGCGCCGAGAGACGCTGCAATAAAATTAGAGTCCCCTACCTTGCTAAAGCAAATAAAATTCTGATCTTTTGGGTTGCTGCAGTTTCGGGAATGGCTGGAATTTCCTTGTTGCTTTGTTTGATGTTTGATAGTGAATTATGTATGCGTTTAAAATAGCAATCAATGGTAACGCAGACCTGCTGCCTTTTGTTTGTGCTGCCCCCATTTTGTTTCCCATTGTTCGTTTAGTTTGCTTAAGTCGCTGTTTTCTTACACCTCTGTGGAATCTTGCTCAGTAGCTTGTCTTGAAGGATGTTTGGGTTTGGTTGGTATTAGGAGAGTTTGGAGTGGTTGAAGCCATCGGCTTCTGGGTTTATTTATCTTGTTTTGGGTTTGTTTTCTCGCAAGTTTGGTTAAATTGTAGCAGGTTTTGAGGTTTATTGTTCTTCCTCTTGTGTTTTATCATGTTCATGATCTAAGTGTTCATGTCTTGTTGGCGACTTGTGAACCAAAAAGCCACTAGCTTTTACATTTCTCTCTCCCCATGAAGCTGGAACTGATGTTATCCGTTGGTGATATTCGTGGTTTTAAAAAAAAGAAAAAAAAGAAAAAAGAAAAGAACTTGGTTTTATGGCTTACGTTTACCTGAAAATTTGGAAACGATTTGAAGTTTGATGGTTTGAGTGAAGTGTTTGAATAATTTTTTTTTGTTCCTGATGATCCCCCCATTAATTCATCAGAAACCAACTGCAGTTTTCTTTAGCCTGCAATTCCCTCATGTTTTCATTCGCTTGGATTGTCAGTGGCCATGGTGTTCATCAAAGGGTGTTGAGGGTTTCTAGGGGATCCGTGTTGATGAATGTTTGCTTTTGATTTGAGTTTGGTACTAGAATGCGTTGCATGTAATTGCTGGAATCTCAAAGTATCAGAAATTTGCTGCAAAATGTTGATGTAGTTTAGTTGCACGTAAATTCAGTAGCCTTGTTTTATTGTTCCTCTCTCTTATCCCAAGTTTTTGCATTCTGTGTTTAGCTAGCGAACCAATTAGAACTCTCTTGTGATGTTCGGCATGTATGCATCTAAGCTGCATAAAAAGTGCGTAAAATGGTTGCAGAAGAAGGAATTGCAGAACCTTCATGAAAATAACGTCTCTTTGGTTTGCATGCATGAAGTTCTTTCAAAATTTGCATTTCAACCTCACATGTTTCTCCTCGTTCTACAAAGGCCCAATTATGTTCTAATCTCTTGCAATTAGGTCCTAGAATATTGCAATTTGAACCATTACTTGACCACTTCTTTGCTCTTGGCCCCTTGAATTTTCCAAAATATGTTAATTGGGCTTGAGTGATTGGTTAATATTTGCAATTGGGTCCTTCATAGTTTTTCTACTTTTAGAAATTTGATCAATAATTTACTTTTCTTGGAAATTATGCATTATTTGATTTCATTTAAGTTGCGATTAGGAGGGATTTGGTGATTTTGTTATACTTTACTATTTAATTGGTGCCTTGACCCTTTTATTGTTTTGAAGCTATTTTTCCTTCATTTGATTACCATTGCAAGGGAGGTACACTCTATCCCTTATTTTTCACTTTATTTGACCCTATGTGTCTATGTGATTTATGTGCTTAATTGCATGCCCTTTTGAATGTTTTCATTTTGTTTATTTATCCACTTTATTTGTTTTAGTTTTGTATAGTTATTTTCAATTTCGATCATTTGAGGGCATTTGAACCCCAATTTGTAATAGCTAGGTTTTGGCGTCTTTCTTGAAGACATGTTTTAGCTAGCCAATGTAATAGTTAGGATTTACTTGTCTAAGTCTTCCCCCCTTAGATTGTAGTAGGCATCCCCCGAATGTAATAGTTAGGGCTTTATTTGCTTTATTTGCCTTATGTGTGTTTTGCATGTCTATGTGCTATGTGTTATTGCTTTCTTAGGGTCTTGCATCTAGATATCATGCTTATGTGTTATGTGCTATATCAGATTTATGTGTTTACATGCTTTTATTAGGTCTTACATGATTTATTTGATTGTAACTGATGTGTGACGTCACCACACTAGTCCAACGCTAGTTGTGGTCAATTTCTCGAATCCATACCAGTCCAACGCTAGTTGTGGCCCTTTGTTCCGACTTTTCTCACTAGTCCAATGCTAGTGGGAAATTGTAGGCATGAGCTAGTCCAACGCTAGACCCTTAGGAGCCCCTCGCACGTTAGATCATGATTGTATGATAAAATCACTTCATCTCACTCATATTTTCATTTTTTAGGGTCTTTTATCACTTTTTCCATGACATCCCTTCTTATATGTATATACCTTCCCCCATATTTTGCCTTATATATATTACTTACCCCTTTGTATGAAAACATAACATCAGACTTGCAGTTCATTTAAGAAATAGAAACTAGGTTATATCATTTGCGTGCTAGATTAGGAAAACCACTTGGGTATGGGATATGGACGAGTTTGACTTTTTAACCTTGGCACGCTCGTATTCCCTCTATTAAAGGGAACATTGAGTCACGAATATTAGTCCCCCGCACCGGACATGATGCATTCCCTAAGGTCACGTATATTTTTTATAATTATTTTTATTTTCCTTTTCTTTTCTTAAAGTCTCATATTTTTGCATTATTCGTGACCTCTCCAAAGAGTCTTTATTGGGCGTCACAATTAATGTGATTGGTACCAAGTAAGGTTTGAAGATACATTTCGACCCCCCGATACCCTCTTAGGTCTAGGGTTTACATTCATATAGTACATCCAAATATGATAAATCTTTAAGTTAAAATAAAAAAAATCTTTGACTAAATCGCGCAACTAACCTTGGCTAGGTTGAAAGGGTGCCTTGGATTCTTATCCTTGCCTTCCCTTTCTTCAAATGTGACTCCCGAATCTTTTTCTCTGATTTTCGTAGATTTGGAGTCGTTTAAAAAGGGTTTTCTACTTTTTTCCTTTAAAATTCATTTTTTGGTGACTTGGTACACCTCAACTCAATACCAAGTGGCGACTCCATTTTCCATTCAAAAAATCCTTTTTAAACTATATTTTAGGTCAAATCATCACATTTTCAAGTCCCATTTAAACCCATATTTTTCCATTTTCTTTTTAAATCAAAAATTCATTTTCCAATCAAAAATTGAATCAAAAGCCATTTTTGCTAAACTCGTCTTTTATTTTTCTTATTTAAAAAAATGGGGCGCGACAGCTGGCGACCCCACTGGGGACTTAGAGAGTCCAAGCAATTTTGAGTTAGTCAATCTTTTTCTTCTTTTAACCTTTTCATATATCGCATTTGGATGTTTAGGGTTGCATTTTTCCTTTTTTAGGATTTTGCATTTCGCGCGTATCAATTCACTCCCTCACACATTTGCGTACGATTGATTTGATGGATGAATGGTTTATTTATGTGATCCCGCGCTTTGCATTGCATTTGGGTGGGGGATATTACCCTAGAGCCTTGCATTGGTTCTTGATCCCTCCCCTCAAAAATAGGAAGCACTTCATACGTGCATGTATAGTTTTATTTACCCTATTTTTTCTCTTTATCGTGGGCGCTATCCCACATCTCCCTGTAGGGTTAGGATCGATTGCCTTAGGTATGCGGATGGTGTGCACTGCGCCCATAACGATGCCTAAGGGATCACTCGAGCCACCGATCGAAGGCCCTGGGATTGATGACCCTTCGCCTTTAGGTCTGAAGGCTTGGGAACCTGGAGACCTATCAAGTCTAGATGCATTAGTAAGCTAAACCCCATGCATCCATACTAGAAGTGCCTTAGGGTAGAGTCGACCTTATCCTGAACTAGGAACACTAAGCACGAGGGGAGGGATCCAACCCCTCTATTTCTTTTATTGCTTTATCTCTTTGTACTGCTTTGCTACAATGTGTTATGTGTATTTATCTGATTGAACTAACCTTTCTTGGTCTTTGTCTCCATTCCATTCATAAGCCCTAGAAAACAAGAGGCCTGGCATGGTACTCTCTAGAATGCCTACCCTATTTGATATAACACGTTTAAATTCAATGCTTCGCATCGACAGCATAAATACATTTCATTTTAGGCTCACCCCGGCATACCAAAAGGGTTCCTCTAGGTCACGTTTCACTTGTGTATTTCATATTTACTCGCTTTGATAAAATGGCATCATGCATAAACTCTAGAAAGGGAATGCCATTTAGGAGATCCCGTGTTAGGAATAAACCACCTCGTGTCTCGGATACTTAATCCAAGGAGACTTGCACGTTTACATTTTATACCATCCGAAGGGGTAGTGCACGAGGTAAGGTAGGATCCGATCATTTTCAAGAGCGATCTTCGGAATATGAGCGTCTAATAATCACTTTTTGGCCATTTTATCAAAATTGGTAAAAATCCCTTGCTTAAAGGACATTAATTTGAAGAAATTCACAAATGATTCCTCACTATTGAGACGATAAATAAATTGAAGCCAGAATTTGATTTTAGAAGGCTCATAGACTAATGCATCGCAAACTACCAGTGGATAGATTGATTTTTAAATAAACCATCAATTTCATTCAATCCATTGGACCATTTTATTCATCAATTTCATCCAATCTATTCTTTTCAAGTCACTCATTTTTTTAGGACTATTTAAGTCAATTTTGAATAAATCATCCTTTGTTTGATCCGATCAATTTTGAATAAATCACCAATTTCATTCAATTGACTAGTTCACTCATTTTTAGGGCAATCTAGTCGATTTTGAATAGATCACCAATTTCATTCAATTCATTTGATTAGTTTACCCATTCTTAGGGCAATCTTATCGATTTTGAATAAATTATCAATTTCGTCCGTTCCATTTGACTTGTTTACCTATTTTTAGGGCAATTCGGTCGATTTTGAATAAATCATCATTTCACTCGATCTGTTTGATCAATTGATTTCATTCAATCCATTTGATTAGTTTAATTCATTTTTAGGGTTATACATTCAATTTTGAATAAATCATCAATTTTATTTGATCAATTTACCCAATTTCAGGGTGACCCAGTCAATTTTCAATAATTTATCGGTTTCATCCGATCCATTTGACGGTTTAGGGTTTCGATGCCAAATTTTAGAATTAAAATGGCTAATTGTTTTGAGGAAATCATCAAAACGCATTTATTCGACTTGGATAGATTAGGGTTTCGATTCATTTTAAGAAATTTCAAATTTCTCTAATGACAAGCTCCTCAAAGTTAAATCAATTTGTACGAATTCCTATGCCAACCAAAACCATTCCTTCATTTAGAGGTTTCCTGCTGTTTAATTGGCCCAAAATTTTCAAATTGCTTTCCAATCAACTGTCAATGAGTTGATCGGATCCATCAGGTATGGTATAGTGCCTACCTCAGAGGATTACATCATGTTAGGCCTACCCTTGGCACAAAAAGGGTCCTCCAATAGGACATGCATCCGAATTACTTTAATTTTTACTAACTCCTGTCTTTTTCTTTTCTTTTTGACAATAGTCAATTAAGAAGGGCATCTAATAAGGGTTTTCCTACATTCTCAGGTAGTAAATTGCAAACATAGCTACCCGAAGAAGCCCTATTATCACCCGATCACGTAGCCGAGCTTCAAGAGAAAGTGTAAACATGAGTACCCATCCAGAACCATCTGATAGGCCCGCAACGACATCATCAACTGATTTGGCAAATCTGGGAGCTCAGCTGAGCGAAGTTCTCAACCGATTTAATGAGCTAAGCGTTGAAATGATGGCCCAGCGGCACGTAATCGATCAATCGGTAGTTAGTGGTGCTAGCGGTGAACAACATGAGCCTTTACCCCTTGGCCAATCTGAACCCATATTCTTACCTTATACTCAAACCTCCATTACTTCGCAAGTCATAAACCCACTTGAGGAAGTCTTTACTTATCCCACTCATGGCCCACAACCTACTTATGCACCTCACATCCAAACTAACCCTCCTCATGTCCAAATTCCCCAAAATTATTCGCCAATTACTATGAGCATGCCATTCGAACCACAGGGACCTCATTATTACTCCACCGCTGAGCCAGTCACCCTAGATACCGCTACTCAAGGGAAAGTTGAAACCGGGGAGTCATCCGCATCAGTGGACAAGAATTTACTGAAGAGGTTAGATTGGTTTAAGGAGTTTATAAGGAAAAGCCAGGGTGTGAGCAATCAAGGAGGTTTGGACTACAACGAACTATGCCTGTTTCCGGATATGCAATTGCCGGTGGGTTTCAAAGCACCCAAATTTACCAAGTACGATGGAACGGGGAATCCCAAGACTCACCTTCGAATGTTTGCAAACAAGCTAGGGAGACCAATAGACGATGAGAATCTGCCGGTACGCTTATTTCCCGAGAGTCTAGAAGGCGACGCGTTGGATTGGTATTCAAATTTGAAACCTGAGGATATGAGATCTTGGATGGATTTGTCAACTGCTTTTATGAGGCAGTACGAATATAATTGTGAGCTTGCTCCAACGAGGACCACATTGGAGGGGACTAAGAGGAAACCATCGGAGGACCACAAGACCTATGCGAAGAGATGGAGGAAATTGGCCGCCAAGGTGGAGCCTCCCATGACTGAAGATGAAATTATTCGTATGTTTATCAAATCTCATGACCCGCCCTATTTCGAGGAAATTTTTCGAATGACTGGGTGTTCCTTTGCCGAGATTGTCAATAAATTGGAAGAATGTGATGAGTTTATGAGGGCAGGAAAGATTGTTAACGTGTCGGCTCTGAAATCACAAGTGGAAGCGATGCAAAATCAATGCAGTAGTAACAAGAAATCCCAATTCAAGAAGAAAGAGGAGGACACTTCATTTGTATGGAACCAAGGCCCTGCTTTTCGACCTAGATACCAACAGAACCCCACCTACTCACCCCATTACCCGTACCAATCACACCTTTGACCTGTTTATCATACCATCATTAACCACCCTCGACCTCGACCAAATTACTCAAACACACCCACTACACCATTTCATATTTCTCTACCTAACTTTCAAACTAGACCTCGCCCTCCTTATCACCCAAGACCCGCTTTACCCGTCAACCAGAACAACAACTATCAACGAACCGCTGGCACCCAAGACCCGGCCCGATATAGAACTTTTACCAATCTGGGTCGGCCCCTTGATCAACTATATGAGCAGCTCAAGGCCGCGGGAAAAATTGGTACAATACCTCCTAAAGTCTATACTAAAGGAGTTCCCCCTGGTTATGATCCTCAATCTTTTTGTGCTTATCATTCTGGAGCTCCTGGACATTCTACTGCCAATTGTTGGGTACTTAAACATAAAATCCAAGACATGATTGAGGCTGGAGACATAATTTTGAGAGGGAGAGAAGAACAAGGACCAAGTGTTAGCAAAAACCCTTTTCCTGCGCACAAAGATATTGTAGGGACTATTACCACTGATGAAGAGTTTGAAAAGTCTGTCAAATACACTGTGAGGGAGAATGGAGTAATCCAGAAGCCTTTTGTACTCGAAAAAGCTATCTAAAATTGGATTGCAAATCACATTCCCTCCCGAAGGGAATTTTGGTAAATCTAGGGGATTGCCTTTGATTATGAATTATGGGAGGAATCATTTGCATTGTTCATCATTTGCATTTTCATTTTGTAAATAGTTTTAACTCAAATGTTTTTTCAATACAAATCTCATGTTAAATAGCGTGTCTTTTGTTAAATAGCGTATTATGACGTTTTGTCCTTCCTTTGAAATTTAAAATATACAGTTTATATATACTACATTACTTACCCATTCTTTTCAGATGGCCAAGAATAAAATCCTCTGACCCTTTGGATATCACTGTTCTGAAATTTGATATTTCATGAATGTGAATTTGGATTTCAAAATGAGGGGAATAGCGAAGAGACATCAGAGAATGTTTCAAATGGACACAAATGGTATAAAGAGAAACGCAGGCTGAAGTGGGATCACGATTTCAGTGGACACTTGATAAGAAGCATCTGAATGCCATTTGTCATTGTCAGTGCTATCAAAAGAGAATGGCCCAAAGAAATAAAGCATTGAGGTAGCTTTTGTCGGTATGAGATAAAGCCAAAAGAAGAGTTCACCGCGAATGGGCAAGGTTCTTTTATTATCAAGAAGGCGTTGCATGGCAGAGTACTAGTTCTCGCAGAAGTGCAGTGGACAAATTTTCCCTCCACCGATCAATTCGGATATGTGTAAGAAATTCTTCATATGATAAATGAAAGTTTCCTTTCAAGGGTTAATGCAAAGAATGGAATGAAAGTCAGGCCTTCTTTCTTTCCCATTGAGACATTTTATCCTTAGTCCTTTTGAGCTTTCAGAATAAATTACTTCATTTGGCGACCCCTGAATATCGCAAACCCCACACTGGGGCAAATGTAGTTTTGAAGAGAAAAGAAAAACCCCATATTGGGGCAAATTCAATATTCGAAAGAAAATCGAAAGAAAAGGAAATGAATAAAAGAAAACCTCAGTTAAAAAATAAATTGGGGCAAATTGTGAATATTTCAAAAGATGAATGGAATGACAGAAGAAAGGAAGGAAAATAAAAGAACAAAGAATCTCAGTTGAAAATAGATTGGGGCAAGTTTTGATTTAACCCTAAAAATAGGGATGGTGCGATAATGCGATCTCAGGTCATTTAAACCACTTTCAGAAATTTGCCTTCAAGCCTTAACATTTTCTTAACATCTCACCAGACCCCATTACAAAAACCAAAAGTCCTGGCTTCTGTTCTTGGCATCACCTCTTTTAAGCAAATTTTCTAAATCACATGGCAAATGATGTCAATACGTCTTCACTCATTTTGTGAGGGAAGGGGTTGTCGCACTGATGCCATTATTTCATTGTGGTTTTTCTGTGGCCAACATCGAACTCCGGGCAGATGATATCTAAAGGGTCAAGCGTGGCATTTTGTTTAAAGTCGGAATACTTTGGTTTCTCAAACGTAAATTACCGAATTTATAGATTCATTTTTTCAAAATTAATTTTCTTTCAATAAAAATAAATGATTGTTTTCATGTTATAGAAATTTTCATCATTTGTTGTGTAAATAGAATATTCTTTCATGAGTTTCATGGTCTTATTTATCTCTTTGGGTTCATCAGATGGCAATCCCCCCTGATTTATTGAAAATCCCTGGATACCAAGGGCCTTATTAGCATTGGAAGTCAATGGAGTTTGATCAGATCACAGAGCAAAGTTGAGTTTTCGAATTATCAAGGGGAAAACATCAAAGTACTCATGTTTACACATTTCTTGAAGGAGGAATTGATCGGATGGTGGTGGCATTATTTGTTTATTTCTTTTGCAGGTCCATGCTCGTTTCAAATAACGAAACTGGGGCAAGTTTTGAACTGTGAGATGTCGTCCAAGAATTGAATATTCATGATTTGAGCTGAGAAAAGGGTCTGAATCAAAGTTTTGAGGAAAAACAATAATATCATAAAGCAGATCGAAAGATCAGTGACAATATTTGAAATTCGGGCAAATCATTTTTTGAAAAGATTCTCCCGAATACAAAAAATTTTAAAAAAATCAATCAATAATCAAATCAAGTTTAAATTTTTGTTTCTTGGAAAATTAAATTAAATTTCTTTTTTGGCGAAATTTCAACGTCTGCCGCGCACCCTTCTATCCCCACATTGACAATCACATTTAATTTTTGATTAACCTCGGTAGGACCGGGTTTTATCCCGCTGACCAATGAATGTTGGGACCGGGTTTCATCCCGCCAACCTCGTCAGGACCGGGTTTTATCCCGCTGATCAATGAACGTTGGGACCGGATTTCATCCCGCCAACCTCGGCAGGATCGGGTTTAATCCCGCTAACCGTTTATATCACGTTGGGACCGGGTTTCATCCCGCCAATCTTGGCAGGACCGGGTTTTATCCCACTGACCGCTTATATCACATTGGGACCGGGTTTTATCCCGCCAATCTTGGCAGGATCGGGTTTTATCCCGCTGACCGCTTATATCACATTGGGACCGGGTTTCATCCTGCCAATCTCGTCAGGACCGGGTTTTATCCCGCTGACCAATGAATGTTGGGACCGGGTTTTATCCCGCCAATCTCGGCAGGATTGGATTTAATCCCGCTGACCGTTTATATCACGTTAGGACCGGGTTTCATCCCGCCAATCTCGGCAGGATCGGGTTTAATCCCGCTGACCGTTTATATCACGTTAGGACCGGGTTTCATCCCGCCAACCTCAGCAGGACTGGGTTTTATACCACTGACCAATTCATCACACTGGGGTAAATTTTTGAATAATTTTCCGAAGCAAGTCTTATACAGTTTCTTCGTACATACCAGTATTTCATTTTCATTGCCGTTAAACATGGGTCAGTCCCCCTAGCGTGCATTTCATGTTTCATTGCCACTAAACATGGGTTAGACCCACTAGTAAGCACTTCATTTCTTATTTCGGGTTAGTCCCATTTAAATTTCCTGTTCGGGTCAGTCCCGATTTAAATTTTCTGTTTCGGGCCAATCCCAATTAAATTTCGTGTTTGGGTCAGTCCCGATTTTAATTTCTTGTTGGGGTCAGTCCCCTTTTAAATTTCTTGTTTGGGTCAGTCCCATTTTAAATTTCTGGTCCGGGTCAGTCCCTATTTTAAATCTCTGGTTCGGGTCAGTCCCGTTTTAAATTTCTCATTTGGGTTAGTCCCATTTCAAAATTATTTTGTTAAAGGGGTCAGTTATCATTTCTAAAGCGTCCGTCGTTCGAGTCGTTCGCAGCCAAATAACACAGGTGAGTATTTGGTGTCTATTTCTTTGTCTCAAGTTTTTTCAAAACCCAGACAAAAAGAGGCAAACTGTAGACACCAAATTTTTAATTTATTCTTATTTTTATTTTTAGTGATAATTATTATTTATTTTTATTTACTAATCTCATGATTTTTGTTTCAGGCATTTTTTTTGCATTTTATAGTATTTTAGATTATTATTATTTATTATTTTATTCTAGTTTTTGTTTATTTTTCTATATTTATTGTTGCTCGTTTAGTCGTTTAATTTTATTGTAAGACTTTTTAGTATTAAGATTTGTCGGAAAAAGAAAATTGTTAAAAAAAAAATATGCTTTATATTTGATTTAACTAATTATAAAAAAAAAGAAAAAAAGAAAACCAAGCTCATACACCAGGAGCCACACAGGATCCGAGCCCTTGCCTTCATTTTTTACAAGCACAAGGTACAAAACGGCGAAGAAAACTCCAGTTTCATTTATTCACTCGATTTTTCCCCTCCGTCTGATTGGTTCCAACAAAAATCCCTAGCTTGATCCAAGGTTTGTTATAAATCATGAAGATCTAAGGTTGTAAAAATGTGCAAAGAATGGAGTTTATTTGTGTGCCTTAGATGTTAGGTTTCGGGAGTAAGTTGCTAGTATAAAAGCTGGGAGAAAGCAACCGAGGGAAAGGTGGTGGGGAGGCGGCTGAAGTCTGATAGAAAGGAGAGAGAAACTGGAGAGTTGGAGTGGCGGCGGTGGTTGAGAAAACTGGAGAGGGCGAGGGAGAACTGAGAGTGAGAGTGAGAGAGGAAGCTATCATTGTCTTCATTGTGCTGTCATTCGTTGCAAATCTGCATCGAGAGGAAAAGCAAGGGAATAGGCTACGGAGAACAAAGGAAAGGCAGAGGAAGAAGAAGCTGGTTCTTGTTGGAGTCCATTTCTCCGCAGTCCAGGCGTTGTTCGACCATTCAACAGAGGGTTAAAGGTAATCCTTCCATCATTTTCGTTCATGGGTTTTGGGATTCTATATCAGAAAAACATTAAAATTTCTGCCGCTATAACTGTGGCCGTGCTCTTTTGCTGTCTTCTTTCTTTATAAACTTGCTAGTTGTGGATCTGATAGGGCGGGGAATGAGTTGACCCATATTGTTTTGTGTTTCTTTGTTGTGAAAAATTGACCAAAGTTGTTCCAATACATCTCTCGTGATAGTTTATTGCTTCCTTTGTTGTAATGTGAGGACTCGCAAAATTCTTGTATTTTTCTCAAAAATACCCAATTATTTCACAATAAGTGTAAGTAAACCTAGAAAATAGGGTTTTACGCTTCGGTTTCAAGTTTGGAGCAAAATTATGGTTTTCACGATTTTTCGCCGGATGAATTTTCGGTACAGAGTAAGGATTAAATTTGAGGATTAAAAGTGACTTTTAAGTGAGAAATAATATGTGATTGGTAGAAATGATATAAGGTTAGTGAATGGGAAGTAAAAACCCTAGTACGTGAGTTTTTAAGAAAAACGGCGCGAACCGGCGGGTCCCGCGCACTACCGTTTGAACGCACCACTGGACCACCACTTTCTTACCACATAAGCTCATTGATATTTGAGCAAAATATCTCCTTATTTCCAGCTAGTTTTGACCGAAATTTGTGGCCAAAAATGCAAGGGAGAGAGAGAAAAATTTACATGGCTTTGGTGGTGCCAAGTGTCACCACCTCATGGCTCCTTGATTAATTTTTTTTTCCTTGCCTTTTTATCCTTCATTCCAGCTATCTTTCCTTCATTTCTTTCTGGTCTGGTCGAGCTTGAGAGAGAGGGAAAGAGAGAGCAAGAAAAAACACCATCCTTCTTCTTGATTTTGAGCTACAAAGTGAGAAAACAACGAAAGTAAACCGATTAAAGTTGCCTTTGAGTGTTGGTTTAGTGAAGTGTTGGTGAATTTTTGAAGGGGAAAGCTAGGGTTGCTCTTGGAAGACACTAAGCAAGGTAAGGATGATGATTTCCCCAATTTTTACTCCTAATCTTGTTCAAATTAGCTTAGCAACTCAAATTTGTGGGAATAACGGTTGTTAGCATGTCTTGGGTGTTGTTTTCCTTGTGGTATTATGAACTAGGGTTTGCTGAATTGCTGCCCAACTTGGTGTATGGTTAATATATGTTGCAATTAAGGTTATATAAGGTTGTTTGGTGGTGATTAGAACCAGAAATTTGAGAAAATTCCACTAGAAACCGAAAATTCCAGATTTCTGGAAAATTGTTCTTCCTTTCTGTCCGGTTTTGTAGCTGTATGTTAAAGGCTGATTTGGCATTAGGTCAAAGAATGAAAGTTGTAAATAATGGTATTTTATAGGTTCTTACAAAATTTCAGCTCAATTGGAGCAACGTAGGATGTGAAAAGTCCAAAATACCCTTACTGTTTTAAGTATTTCCCAAGCAGTCCGTGTGATCAGTTAAGTCCAGTTTATCACGTTTTTCGACTAGGATCCATTCTGATTTAGCTTTTTGACAAAACATGAAAGTTGTATTATTCTGAATTAGCTTTCAAATGCCTCTAAGAACACCTGATTCGGACTTGTGTACTCTGAGATATGTCCATTACAGTGTTCTGCATTTAAACAGCCGACGAATTGGTTTCTGGTTTAGTAATTTGAGAATTTGACTAAGTTACATTAGGAACTGGACTAAGTGACCTTCATGAATGTTGTAGCTCTGTGTCTTAGCTTCGAAACGGCATAGGTTTTGTCTAAATCCGATAAGCGTAGCTTCGGATATGTTATTTCCGCATTCGTACGTCAAATCTGTCTTGTGCTAAGTTGAATTTCTGCACTTGTGATTGTTGTAATTCTTATTCTTATGATATTGTGAGCCTATGGAACGGCTCTTGACTTGAATTGCTTATGTGTGATGTTGGGTTGTGTGGTTGAGGAAAAATAATGAAGCCAAAATGGCTGGAAAATTAGGTAAACATAAAGGGCGTGCTGCCCAAATTTTCGCTCGAGGGCTAGGTTTCTATTTAAACTTGTATACTTTTGTTAGGCCAATACCATGACCGATTTTCCATTTTAAAACATGATTTTTCATCCTTGGGTTCAAACAACCCTCTTCTTACTTGAAAGTCATCTTTACACGTTTTACTCCTAATTAGTCGGGTTTCTTTGTTTCCCTTAAATGTTTTGCTCGATAAACTGTAATATGTTCTCTTGTTCAACCTTAGGTTTCATTGGGGACTAAGGGTAATATCCGGAAGGATTTTGCACGTTATTTTGCATATCTAGGTGAGTGTTCCTTATTTGACTTTATGGCTTGTTGTTATCATTTGCTAATGTGTTAATTGCTTTTAATGATTTCCAAAACGAGCTTTCTAGGCGAGTGTGTACTTTATCGCACTCGACCTAAATAACTGTGCAATTTTCAAGGATTTAATGATTGAAATGTTACTTGCGCATGAATGTAAGCCTTTTGGGCTGAACTGGCCATTGCCCCTTGTTACCGGTCGTCTCGAGCCAGAAGCGGACTCGGTCGGGCGATTAGGGACTTGGGTGAACGTTTGGTATACTCGAGTATTACCCTGTAGGTTGGTGGAGACTGGCCAACGGCCAGGACGGGGGGTAAATGAATGAATGAACGAACGAACGAACGAGGGTTTATTGATAAACGAAAAATGCCTTTTCAAATGATTGGAGGAATAAGGGGAAATGTCAGGAGAACGAATGAACGAATTGCTCCTTGTGAGCCGTATCCTTTTAATGAATGTTACTATTGCTTTCCATTGTAAATGTTTCTTGAATTATTGATACTCCATGTTTAATGTATTGAATTGATTGTTTGATTGTTTGATTATCTGTTTGGAACCTCACTGAGCTTTTAGCTCACCCCTTTAGTTTTGTTTTCCTTAACAGGGGACGGCGAGCAGGATGAGAGCATAGACTAGCCTAGTCTAGGTATTTTGTTTCTTTTGTAATGGTTCTCGCCCTAGTGCTTGGCACGGGTTAGTTGTATGGTGAAGTGGGAACCTTTGTACATTTGGTGGATGTACTTTCTTTTGAGATAGCAATGTATATAAGTTCCACTTTAAGTTTGGATTGCTGCCCTATTTATTCTTGTGATTTGTTCTGGATTTGATTAAAGAACGACCGAGTCCCGGCGAGAGCTGGGCAGGCGGCCCGCCGAACCCTCTGGTACGCCTTAGGGGGAGGTGGGGTCGTTACAAGTGGTATCAGAGCTTAGACTTCAGATCTCTGTAGTGTATCCTAGATTAAAGATTAGGATACCGGACTGTGGGATTTGATTGGACTTGAAAGTTAAGCGATTGAGGGATAAAATTTATAGTTGCTTCGCGTGGTTTCTACATGGAGTGACCCTGGACTAAGTGGTGAATAAGTATGAGGGACTACGTGAAGCTATGAATTGCGAATGTTATAGGCCTTAAATCTTTCTAATGGTATCTGAGGACCATAGATAGGTATGTCAGGTAGGAATTCCGATTGTAGATAGTTTACTCTTGGGACAGCAGCTCGAGATGTGAATTATCTTATTTCGGATTCTCGTGCCTGAGTACTCTATAGTTGAGGTGCTACTAAATACTTGAGACTTACATTTTGGGAACATGAACAGGCTTTGTCTGACTAGAATGAGCACAAGAGATCAGGGACATCTAGTTTGGATAGTAAGTGACGTGAGAGACCGGACGGGCTGATACTGGGACGACTTCACCTTTTTCTTTTGATTTACCTGTATATTGTTACTACATGATGTTAGTATACCTGTATGTACATGGTTATCTGTCCAACTTGATATGTATTTGTGTATTTGCTTATCCGTCATCTTGGTATGGCGTGTTATGTGGGTATATGTTTATTTGAATATTTGGTGCCCTCAATAGTTACTTTAGTAACCTTATCGTGTTTATTTACTAAATTACCTTTTGGAGGAAAAGAAAAGAGAGGGAAAACATATATATGGACGGGAGACGTAGCCGTGGACGTGGACGTGGCCGTGGGAATGAACGAGCTCAAGAGCCAAGAGAGGAAAGAGAAACAACATCTGCACAAGAGCAAGGAACGAGGGTTGAAGCCGAAGACCAAATGGCAACGGTAATGCAACAAATGACAGATATCTTGGCAAGACTGGTGGATCAACAAGGCCAAATGGCCGTGAATCAACCCCGGAACCCTGAAATCGGAGAAGATAAGGCTCTTGAGAGGTTTCAGAAGTTTACTCCTCCGAAATTTCTTGGAGGATCTGATCCGGATATAGCCGAACAATGGTTAGAGGCCATGATTAATATTTTCACCGTCTTGAACTACACCGAGCAAAGACAAGTAAACTTTGCGGTGTTCCAATTTGAAGGATCGGCCCGAGCGTGGTGGAACGTTATTAAAGCAAAATGGGAAAGAGAACAGACCGTATGGACATGGACGAATTTCATAAGGGAATTTAACGAGAAATACCTCCCTCCTTTAGTTCAAGAGAGGAGAGAGGAAGAGTTTATTGGACTACGCCAGGGAACGCTAAGTGTGGCCGAATATGAAACAAAATTTACGAACTATCCAAGTTTGCTTCTGAATTGGTGGCCACAGAGCGGCGAAGAGTAAGACGGTTTATACAGGGATTAAATTTGGAACTCCAAGAAGCATTAGCGGCAGTACAAGTGAATACGTTTACGAAGGCCCTTGAGAAAGCTCAAAGAATCGAGACTGCAAAGGCACAGATAAAAGCTTCCCAGACCCAGAAAAGGAGTGCATCGAGTAGTGTAGCGGAGGAATTAAGTGAAGCGAGAGTCCCTTCCAAAGTGCAAAAAGTGAACTTTTTGTCCCACCCACCATGGACATTAGGAGCGATAGGTGAAGGATCTACAAAAGAAAGCCAAATCAGATTTGGGAAAAGTTTTCAAGAAAGCCAAAAGATGGCTTCTCACGTGGTCTGTGGGTACTGTGGAAAGGCAAATCATGTCGAAAGCGATTGTTGGAGAAAGGGGCGGAAATGTTTAATCTGCGGAAGTGGCGATCATCAAGTTAGCAACTGTCCGAGGAGACAGTCACGTGAAAGCAATACTCTGCAACTGGATGGAGCTAAATCACAAGTGAATGAAGGAGGGAAACGAACTAGCAGACCGGCAAAGGTTTATGCTTTGGACAACCGACAATTTCTAGACTCGTCTGAGGCAACTGAAGGTAAAATTTCGAGGACGAAATTTTTTTAAGGGGGAGAGAATGTGAGGACTCGCAAATTTCTTTTATTTTTCTCAAAAATACCCAATTATTTCACAATAAGTGTAAGTAAACCTAGAAAATAGGGTTTTACGCTTCGGTTTCAAGTTTGGAGAAAAATTATGGTTTTCGCGATTTTTCGCCGGATGAATTTTCGGTACAGAGTAAGGATTAAATTTGAGGATTAAAAGTGACTTTTAAGTGAGAAATAATATGTGATTGGTAGCAATGATATAAGGTTAGTGAATGGGAAGTAAAAACCCTAGTACGTGAGTTTTTAAGAAAAACGGCGCGAACCGGCGGGTCCCGCGCACTACCGTTTGAACGCACCACTGGACCACCACTTTCTTACCACATAAGCTCATTGATATTTGAGCAAAATATCTCCTTATTTCCAGCTAGTTTTGACCGAAATTTGTGGCCAAAAATGCAAGGGAGAGAGAGAAAAATTTACATGGCTTTGGTGGTGCCAAGTGTCACCACCTCATGGCTCCTTGATTAATTTTTTTTTCCTTGCCTTTTTATCCTTCATTCCAGCTATCTTTCCTTCATTTCTTTCTGGTCTGGTCGAGCTTGAGAGAGAGGGAAAGAGAGAGCAAGAAAAAACACCATCCTTCTTCTTGATTTTGAGCTACAAAGTGAGAAAACAACGAAAGTAAACCGATTAAAGTTGCCTTTGAGTGTTGGTTTAGTGAAGTGTTGGTGAATTTTTGAAGGGGAAAGCTAGGGTTGCTCTTGGAAGACACTAAGCAAGGTAAGGATGATGATTTCCCCAATTTTTACTCCTAATCTTGTTCAAATTAGCTTAGCAACTCAAATTTGTGGGAATAACGGTTGTTAGCATGTCTTGGGTGTTGTTTTCCTTGTGGTATTATGAACTAGGGTTTGCTGAATTGCTGCCCAACTTGGTGTATGGTTAATATATGTTGCAATTAAGGTTATATAAGGTTGTTTGGTGGTGATTAGAACCAGAAATTTGAGAAAATTCCACTAGAAACCGAAAATTCCAGATTTCTGGAAAATTGTTCTTCCTTTCTGTCCGGTTTTGTAGCTGTATGTTAAAGGCTGATTTGGCATTAGGTCAAAGAATGAAAGTTGTAGATAATGGTATTTTATAGGTTCTTACAAAATTTCAGCTCAATTGGAGCAACGTAGGATGTGAAAAGTCCAAAATACCCTTACTGTTTTAAGTATTTCCCAAGCAGTCCGTGTGATCAGTTAAGTCCAGTTTATCACGTTTTTCGACTAGGATCCATTCTGATTTAGCTTTTTGACAAAACATGAAAGTTGTATTATTCTGAATTAGCTTTCAAATGCCTCTAAGAACACCTGATTCGGACTTGTGTACTCTGAGATATGTCCATTACAGTGTTCTGCATTTAAACAGCCGACGAATTGGTTTCTGGTTTAGTAATTTGAGAATTTGACTAAGTTACATTAGGAACTGGACTAAGTGACCTTCATGAATGTTGTAGCTCTGTGTCTTAGCTTCGAAACGGCATAGGTTTTGTCTAAATCCGATAAGCGTAGCTTCGGATATGTTATTTCCGCATTCGTACGTCAAATCTGTCTTGTGCTAAGTTGAATTTCTGCACTTGTGATTGTTGTAATTCTTATTCTTATGATATTGTGAGCCTATGGAACGGCTCTTGACTTGAATTGCTTATGTGTGATGTTGGGTTGTGTGGTTGAGGAAAAATAATGAAGCCAAAATGGCTGGAAAATTAGGTAAACATAAAGGGCGTGCTGCCCAAATTTTCGCTCGAGGGCTAGGTTTCTATTTAAACTTGTATACTTTTGTTAGGCCAATACCATGACCGATTTTCCATTTTAAAACATGATTTTTCATCCTTGGGTTCAAACAACCCTCTTCTTACTTGAAAGTCATCTTTACACGTTTTACTCCTAATTAGTCGGGTTTCTTTGTTTCCCTTAAATGTTTTGCTCGATAAACTGTAATATGTTCTCTTGTTCAACCTTAGGTTTCATTGGGGACTAAGGGTAATATCCGGAAGGATTTTGCACGTTATTTTGCATATCTAGGTGAGTGTTCCTTATTTGACTTTATGGCTTGTTGTTATCATTTGCTAATGTGTTAATTGCTTTTAATGATTTCCAAAACGAGCTTTCTAGGCGAGTGTGTACTTTATCGCACTCGACCTAAATAACTGTGCAATTTTCAAGGATTTAATGATTGAAATGTTACTTGCGCATGAATGTAAGCCTTTTGGGCTGAACTGGCCATTGCCCCTTGTTACCGGTCGTCTCGAGCCAGAAGCGGACTCGGTCGGGCGATTAGGGACTTGGGTGAACGTTTGGTATACTCGAGTATTACCCTGTAGGTTGGTGGAGACTGGCCAACGGCCAGGACGGGGGGTAAATGAATGAATGAACGAACGAACGAACGAGGGTTTATTGATAAACGAAAAATGCCTTTTCAAATGATTGGAGGAATAAGGGGAAATGTCAGGAGAACGAATGAACGAATTGCTCCTTGTGAGCCGTATCCTTTTAATGAATGTTACTATTGCTTTCCATTGTAAATGTTTCTTGAATTATTGATACTCCATGTTTAATGTATTGAATTGATTGTTTGATTGTTTGATTATCTGTTTGGAACCTCACTGAGCTTTTAGCTCACCCCTTTAGTTTTGTTTTCCTTAACAGGGGACGGCGAGCAGGATGAGAGCATAGACTAGCATAGTCTAGGTATTTTGTTTCTTTTGTAATGGTTCTCGCCCTAGTGCTTGGCACGGGTTAGTTGTATGGTGAAGTGGGAACCTTTGTACATTTGGTGGATGTACTTTCTTTTGAGATAGCAATGTATATAAGTTCCACTTTAAGTTTGGATTGCTGCCCTATTTATTCTTGTGATTTGTTCTGGATTTGATTAAAGAACGACCGAGTCCCGGCGAGAGCTGGGCAGGCGGCCCGCCGAACCCTCTGGTACGCCTTAGGGGGAGGTGGGGTCGTTACAAGTGGTATCAGAGCTTAGACTTCAGATCTCTGTAGTGTATCCTAGATTAAAGATTAGGATACCGGACTGTGGGATTTGATTGGACTTGAAAGTTAAGCGATTGAGGGATAAAATTTATAGTTGCTTCGCGTGGTTTCTACATGGAGTGACCCTGGACTAAGTGGTGAATAAGTATGAGGGACTACGTGAAGCTATGAATTGCGAATGTTATAGGCCTTAAATCTTTCTAATGGTATCTGAGGACCATAGATAGGTATGTCAGGTAGGAATTCCGATTGTAGATAGTTTACTCTTGGGACAGCAGCTCGAGATGTGAATTATCTTATTTCGGATTCTCGTGCCTGAGTACTCTATAGTTGAGGTGCTACTAAATACTTGAGACTTACATTTTGGGAACATGAACAGGCTTTGTCTGACTAGAATGAGCACAAGAGATCAGGGACATCTAGTTTGGATAGTAAGTGACGTGAGAGACCGGACGGGCTGATACTGGGACGACTTCACCTTTTTCTTTTGATTTACCTGTATATTGTTACTACATGATGTTAGTATACCTGTATGTACATGGTTATCTGTCCAACTTGATATGTATTTGTGTATTTGCTTATCCGTCATCTTGGTATGGCGTGTTATGTGGGTATATGTTTATTTGAATATTTGGTGCCCTCAATAGTTACTTTAGTAACCTTATCGTGTTTATTTACTAAATTACCTTTTGGAGGAAAAGAAAAGAGAGGGAAAACATATATATGGACGGGAGACGTAGCCGTGGACGTGGACGTGGCCGTGGGAATGAACGAGCTCAAGAGCCAAGAGAGGAAAGAGAAACAACATCTGCACAAGAGCAAGGAACGAGGGTTGAAGCCGAAGACCAAATGGCAACGGTAATGCAACAAATGACAGATATCTTGGCAAGACTGGTGGATCAACAAGGCCAAATGGCCGTGAATCAACCCCGGAACCCTGAAATCGGAGAAGATAAGGCTCTTGAGAGGTTTCAGAAGTTTACTCCTCCGAAATTTCTTGGAGGATCTGATCCGGATATAGCCGAACAATGGTTAGAGGCCATGATTAATATTTTCACCGTCTTGAACTACACCGAGCAAAGACAAGTAAACTTTGCGGTGTTCCAATTTGAAGGATCGGCCCGAGCGTGGTGGAACGTTATTAAAGCAAAATGGGAAAGAGAACAGACCGTATGGACATGGACGAATTTCATAAGGGAATTTAACGAGAAATACCTCCCTCCTTTAGTTCAAGAGAGGAGAGAGGAAGAGTTTATTGGACTACGCCAGGGAACGCTAAGTGTGGCCGAATATGAAACAAAATTTACGAACTATCCAAGTTTGCTTCTGAATTGGTGGCCACAGAGCGGCGAAGAGTAAGACGGTTTATACAGGGATTAAATTTGGAACTCCAAGAAGCATTAGCGGCAGTACAAGTGAATACGTTTACGAAGGCCCTTGAGAAAGCTCAAAGAATCGAGACTGCAAAGGCACAGATAAAAGCTTCCCAGACCCAGAAAAGGAGTGCATCGAGTAGTGTAGCGGAGGAATTAAGTGAAGCGAGAGTCCCTTCCAAAGTGCAAAAAGTGAACTTTTTGTCCCACCCACCATGGACATTAGGAGCGATAGGTGAAGGATCTACAAAAGAAAGCCAAATCAGATTTGGGAAAAGTTTTCAAGAAAGCCAAAAGATGGCTTCTCACGTGGTCTGTGGGTACTGTGGAAAGGCAAATCATGTCGAAAGCGATTGTTGGAGAAAGGGGCGGAAATGTTTAATCTGCGGAAGTGGCGATCATCAAGTTAGCAACTGTCCGAGGAGACAGTCACGTGAAAGCAATACTCTGCAACTGGATGGAGCTAAATCACAAGTGAATGAAGGAGGGAAACGAACTAGCAGACCGGCAAAGGTTTATGCTTTGGACAACCGACAATTTCTAGACTCGTCTGAGGCAACTGAAGGTAAAATTTCGAGGACGAAATTTTTTTAAGGGGGAGAGAATGTGAGGACTCGCAAATTTCTTTTATTTTTCTCAAAAATACCCAATTATTTCACAATAAGTGTAAGTAAACCTAGAAAATAGGGTTTTACGCTTCGGTTTCAAGTTTGGAGAAAAATTATGGTTTTCGCGATTTTTCGCCGGATGAATTTTCGGTACAGAGTAAGGATTAAATTTGAGGATTAAAAGTGACTTTTAAGTGAGAAATAATATGTGATTGGTAGCAATGATATAAGGTTAGTGAATGGGAAGTAAAAACCCTAGTACGTGAGTTTTTAAGAAAAATGGCGCGAACCGGCGGGTCCCGCGCACTACCGTTTGAACGCACCACTGGACCACCACTTTCTTACCACATAAGCTCATTGATATTTGAGCAAAATATCTCCTTATTTCCAGCTAGTTTTGACCGAAATTTGTGGCCAAAAATGCAAGGGAGAGAGAGAAAAATTTACATGGCTTTGGTGGTGCCAAGTGTCACCACCTCATGGCTCCTTGATTAATTTTTTTTTCCTTGCCTTTTTATCCTTCATTCCAGCTATCTTTCCTTCATTTCTTTCTGGTCTGGTCGAGCTTGAGAGAGAGGGAAAGAGAGAGCAAGAAAAAACACCATCCTTCTTCTTGATTTTGAGCTACAAAGTGAGAAAACAACGAAAGTAAACCGATTAAAGTTGCCTTTGAGTGTTGGTTTAGTGAAGTGTTGGTGAATTTTTGAAGGGGAAAGCTAGGGTTGCTCTTGGAAGACACTAAGCAAGGTAAGGATGATGATTTCCCCAATTTTTACTCCTAATCTTGTTCAAATTAGCTTAGCAACTCAAATTTGTGGGAATAACGGTTGTTAGCATGTCTTGGGTGTTGTTTTCCTTGTGGTATTATGAACTAGGGTTTGCTGAATTGCTGCCCAACTTGGTGTATGGTTAATATATGTTGCAATTAAGGTTATATAAGGTTGTTTGGTGGTGATTAGAACCAGAAATTTGAGAAAATTCCACTAGAAACCGAAAATTCCAGATTTCTGGAAAATTGTTCTTCCTTTCTGTCCGGTTTTGTAGCTGTATGTTAAAGGCTGATTTGGCCTTAGGTCAAAGAATGAAAGTTGTAGAGAATGGTATTTTATAGGTTCTTACAAAATTTCAGCTCAATTGGAGCAACGTAGGATGTGAAAAGTCCAAAATACCCTTACTGTTTTAAGTATTTCCCAAGCAGTCCGTGTGATCAGTTAAGTCCAGTTTATCACGTTTTTCGACTAGGATCCATTCTGATTTAGCTTTTTGACAAAACATGAAAGTTGTAGTATTCTGAATTAGCTTTCAAATGCCTCTAAGAACACCTGATTCGGACTTGTGTACTCTGAGATATGTCCATTACAGTGTTCTGCATTTAAACAGCCGACGAATTGGTTTCTGGTTTAGTAATTTGCGAATTTGACTAAGTTACATTAGGAACTGGACTAAGTGACCTTCATGAATGTTGTAGCTCTGTGTCTTAGCTTCGAAACGGCATAGGTTTCGTCTCAATCTGATAAGCGTAGCTTCGGATATGTTATTTCCGCATTCGTACGTCAAATCTGTCTTGTGCTAAGTTGAATTTCTGCACTTGTGATTGTTGTAATTCTTATTCTTATGATATTGTGAGCCTATGGAACGGCTCTTGACTTGAATTTCTTATGTGTGATGTTGGGTTGTGTGGTTGAGGAAAAATAATGAAGCCAAAATGGCTGGAAAATTAGGTAAACATAAAGGGCGTGCTGCCCAAATTTTCGCTCGAGGGCTAGGTTTCTATTTGAACTTGTATACTTTTGTTAGGCCAATACCATGACCGATTTTCCATTTTAAAACATGATTTTTCATCCTTGGGTTCAAACAACCCTCTTCTTACTTGAAAGTCATCTTTACACGTGTTACTCCTAATTAGTCGGGTTTCTTTGTTTCCCTTAAATGTTTTGCTCGATAAACTGTAATATGTTTTCTAGTTCAACCTTAGGTTTTATTGGTGACTAAGGGTAATATCCGGAAGGATTTTGCACGTTATTTTGCATATCTAGGTGAGTGTTCCTTATTTGACTTTATGGCTTGTTGTTATCATTTGCTAATGTGTTAATTGCTTTTAATGATTTCCAAAACGAGCTTTCTAGGCGAGTGTGTACTTTATCACACTCGACCTAAATAACTGTGCAATTTTCAAGGATTTAATGATTGAAATGTTACTTGCGCATGAATGTAAGCCTTTTGGGCTGAACTGGCCATTGCCCCTTGTTACCGGTCGTCTCGAGCCAGAAGCGGACTCGGTCGGGCGATTAGGGACTTGGGTGAACGTTTGGTATACTCGAGTATTACCCTGTAGGTTGGTGGAGACTGGCCAACGGCCAGGACGGGGGGTGAATGAATGAATGAACGAACGAATGAACGAGGGTTTATTGATAAACGAAAAATGCCTTTTCAAATGATTGGAGGAATAAGGGGAAATGTCAGGAGAACGAATGAACGAATTGC
Source organism: Coffea arabica (assembly GCF_036785885.1). Lineage (NCBI taxonomy): Eukaryota > Viridiplantae > Streptophyta > Magnoliopsida > Gentianales > Rubiaceae > Coffea > Coffea arabica. Next base: position 36,856,317 of record NC_092310.1, on the reverse strand, counting down.
TCCTTGTGAGCCGTATCCTTTTAATGAATGTTACTATTGCTTTCCATTGTAAATGTTTCTTGAATTATTGATACTCCATGTTTAATGTATTGAATTGATTGTTTGATTGTTTGATTATCTGTTTGGAACCTCACTGAGCTTTTAGCTCATCCCTTTAGTTTTGTTTTCCTTAACAGGGGACGGCGAGCAGGATGAGAGCATAGACTAGCCTAGTCTAGGTATTTTGTTTCTTTTGTAATGGTTCTCGCCCTAGTGCTTGGCACGGGTTAGTTGTATGGTGAAGTGGGAACTTTTGTACATTTGGTGGATGTACTTTCTTTTGAGATAGCAATGTATATAAGTTCCACTTTAAGTTTGGATTGCTGCCCTATTTATTCTTGTGATTTGTTCTGGATTTGATTAAAGAACGACCGAGTCCCGGCGAGAGCTGGGCAGGCGGCCCGCCGAACCCTCTGGTACGCCTTAGGGGGAGGTGGGGTCGTTACAAGTGGTATCAGAGCTTAGACTTCAGATCTCTGTAGTGTATCCTAGATTAAAGATTAGGATACCGGACTGTGGGATTTGATTGGACTTGAAAGTTAAGCGATTGAGGGATAAAATTTATAGTTGCTTCGCGTGGTTTCTACATGGAGTGACCCTGGACTAAGTGGTGAATAAGTATGAGGGACTACGTGAAGCTATGAATTGCGAATGTTATAAGCCTTAAATCTTTCTAATGGTATCTGAGGACCATAGATAGGTATGTCCGGTAGGAATTCCGATTGTAGATAGTTTACTCTTGGGACTGCAGCTCGAGATGTGAATTATCTTATTTCGGATTCTCGTGCCTGAGTACTCTATAGTTGAGGTGCTGCTAAATACTTGAGACTTACATTTTGGGAACATGAACAGGCTTTGTCTGACTAGAATGAGCACAAGAGATCAGGGACATCTAGTTTGGATAGTAAGTGACGTGAGAGACCGGACGGGCTGATACTGGGACGACTTCACCTTTTCCTTTTGATTTACCTGTATATTGTTATTACATGATGTTAGTATACCTGTATGTACATGGTTATCTGTCCAACTTGATATGTATTTGTGTATTTGCTTATCCGTCATCTTGGTATGGCGTGTTATGTGGGTATATGTTTATTTGAATATTTGGTGCCCTCAATAGTTACTTTAGTAACCTTATCGTGTTTATTTACTAAATTACCTTTTGGAGGAAAAGAAAAGAGAGGGAAAACATATATATGGACGGGAGACGTAGCCGTGGACGTGGACGTGGCCGTGGGAATGAACGAGCTCAAGAGCCAAGAGAGGAAAGAGAAACAACATCTGCACAAGAGCAAGGAACGAGGGTTGAAGCCGAAGACCAAATGGCAACGGTAATGCAACAAATGATAGATATCTTGGCAAGACTGGTGGATCAACAAGGCCAAATGGCCGTGAATCAACCCCGGAACCCTGAAATCGGAGAAGATAAGGCTCTTGAGAGGTTTCAGAAGTTTACTCCTCCGAAATTTCTTGGAGGATCTGATCCGGATATAGCCGAACAATGGTTAGAGGCCATGATTAATATTTTCACCGTCTTGAACTACACCGAGCAAAGACAAGTAAACTTTGCGGTGTTCCAATTTGAAGGATCGGCCCGAGCGTGGTGGAACGTTATTAAAGTAAAATGGGAAAGAGAACAGACCGTATGGACATGGACGAATTTCATAAGGGAATTTAACGAGAAATACCTCCCTCCTTTAGTTCAAGAGAGGAGAGAGGAAGAGTTTATTGGACTACGCCAGGGAACGCTAAGTGTGGCCGAATATGAAACAAAATTTACGAACTATCCAAGTTTGCTTCTGAATTGGTGGCCACAGAGCGGCGAAGAGTAAGACGGTTTATACAGGGATTAAATTTGGAACTCCAAGAAGCATTAGCGGCAGTACAAGTGAATACGTTTACGGAGGCCCTTGAGAAAGCTCAAAGAATCGAGACTGCAAAGGCACAGATAAAAGCTTCCCAGACCCAGAAAAGGAGTGCATCGAGTAGTGTAGCGGAGGAATTAAGTGAAGCGAGAGTCCCTTCCAAAGTGCAAAAAGTGAACTTTTTGTCCCACCCACCATGGACATTAGGAGCGATAGGTGAAGGATCTACAAAAGAAAGCCAAATCAGATTTGGGAAAAGTTTTCAAGAAAGCCAAAAGATGGCTTCTCACGGGGTCTGTGGGTACTGTGGAAAGGCAAATCATGTCGAAAGCGATTGTTGGAGAAAGGGGCGGAAATGTTTAATCTGCGGAAGTGGCGATCATCAAGTTAGCAACTGTCCGAGGAGACAGTCACGTGAAAGCAATACTCTGCAACTGGATGGAGCTAAATCACAAGTGAATGAAGGAGGGAAACGAACTAGCAGACCGGCAAAGGTTTATGCTTTGGACAACCGACAAGTTCTAGACTCGTCTGAGGCAACTGAAGGTAAAATTTCGAGGACGAAATTTTTTTAAGGGGGAGAGAATGTGAGGACTCGCAAATTTCTTTTATTTTTCTAAAAAATACCCAATTATTTCACAATAAGTGTAAGTAAACCTAGAAAATAGGGTTTTACGCTTCGGTTTCAAGTTTGGAGAAAAATTATGGTTTTCGCGATTTTTCGCCGGATGAATTTTCGGTACAGAGTAAGGATTAAATTTGAGGATTAAAAGTGACTTTTAAGTGAGAAATAATATGTGATTGGTAGCAATGATATAAGGTTAGTGAATGGGAAGTAAAAACCCTAGTACGTGAGTTTTTAAGAAAAACGGCGCGAACCGGTGGGTCCCGCGCACTACCGTTTGAACGCACCACTGGACCACCACTTTCTTACCACATAAGCTCATTGATATTTGAGCAAAATATCTCCTTATTTCCAGCTAGTTTTGACCGAAATTTGTGGCCAAAAATGCAAGGGAGAGAGAGAAAAATTTACATGGCTTTGGTGGTGCCAAGTGTCACCACCTCATGGCTCCTTGATTAAATTTTTTTTCCTTGCCTTTTTATCCTTCATTCCAGCTATCTTTCCTTCATTTCTTTCTGGTCTGGTCGAGCTTGAGAGAGAGGGAAAGAGAGAGCAAGAAAAAACACCATCCTTCTTCTTGATTTTGAGCTACAAAGTGAGAAAACAACGAAAGTAAACCGATTAAAGTTGCCTTTGAGTGTTGGTTTAGTGAAGTGTTGGTGAATTTTTGAAGGGGAAAGCTAGGGTTGCTCTTGGAAGACACTAAGCAAGGTAAGGATGATGATTTCCCCAATTTTTACTCCTAATCTTGTTCAAATTAGCTTAGCAACTCAAATTTGTGGGAATAACGGTTGTTAGCATGTCTTGGGTGTTGTTTTCCTTGTGGTATTATGAACTAGGGTTTGCTGAATTGCTGCCCAACTTGGTGTATGGTTAATATATGTTGCAATTAAGGTTATATAAGGTTGTTTGGTGGTGATTAGAACCAGAAATTTGAGAAAATTCCACTAGAAACCGAAAATTCCAGATTTCTGGAAAATTGTTCTTCCTTTCTGTCCGGTTTTGTAGCTGTATGTTAAAGGCTGATTTGGCCTTAGGTCAAAGAATGAAAGTTGTAGAGAATGGTATTTCATAGGGTCTTACAAAATTTCAGCTCAATTGGAGCAACGTAGGATGTGAAAAGTCCAAAATACCCTTACTGTTTTAAGTATTTCCCAAGCAGTCCGTGTGATCAGTTAAGTCCAGTTTATCACGTTTTTCGACTAGGATCCATTCTGATTTAGCTTTTTGACAAAACATGAAAGTTGTAGTATTCTGAATTAGCTTTCAAATGCCTCTAAGAACACCTGATTCGGACTTGTGTACTCTGAGATATGTCCATTACAGTGTTCTGCATTTAAACAGCCGACGAATTGGTTTCTGGTTTAGTAATTTGAGAATTTGACTAAGTTACATTAGGAACTGGACTAAGTGACCTTCATGAATGTTGTAGCTCTGTGTCTTAGCTTCGAAACGGCATAGGTTTCGTCTCAATCCGATAAGCGTAGCTTCGGATATGTTATTTCCGCATTCGTACGTCAAATCTGTCTTGTGCTAAGTTGAATTTCTGCACTTGTGATTGTTGTAATTCTTATTCTTATGATATTGTGAGCCTATGGAATGGCTCTTGACTTGAATTGCTTATGTGTGATGTTGGGTTGTGTGGTTGAGGAAAAATAATGAAGCCAAAATGGCTGGAAAATTAGGTAAACACAAAGGGCGTGCTGCCCAAATTTTCGCTCGAGGGTTAGGTTTCTATTTGAATTTGTATACTTTTGTTAGGCCAATACCATGACCGATTTTCCATTTTAAAACATGATTTTTCATCCTTGGGTTCAAACAACCCTCTTCTTACTTGAAAGTCATCTTTACACGTTTTACTCCTAATTAGTCGGGTTTCTTTGTTTCCCTTAAATGTTTTGCTCGATAAACTGTAATATGTTCTCTTGTTCAACCTTAGGTTTCATTGGTGACTAAGGGTAATATCCGGAAGGATTTTGCACGTTATTTTGCATATCTAGGTGAGTGTTCCTTATTTGACTTTATGGCTTGTTGTTATCATTTGCTAATGTGTTAATTGCTTTTAATGATTTCCAAAACGAGCTTTCTAGGCGAGTGTGTACTTTATCGCACTCGACCTAAATAACTGTGCAATTTTCAAGGATTTAATGATTGAAATGTTACTTGCGCATGAATGTAAGCCTTTTGGGCTGAACTGGCCATTGCCCCTTGTTACCGGTCGTCTCGAGCCAGAAGCGGACTCGGTCGGGCGATTAGGGACTTGGGTGAACGTTTGGTATACTCGAGTATTACCCTGTAGGTTGGTGGAGACTGGCCAACGGCCAGGATGGGGGGTGAATGAATGAATGAACGAACGAACGAACGAGGGTTTATTGATAAACGAAAAATGCCTTTTCAAATGATTGGAGGAATAAGAGGAAATGTCAGGAGAACGAATGAACGAATGAACGAATTGCTCCTTGTGAGCCGTATCCTTTTAATGAATGTTACTATTGCTTTCCATTGTAAATGTTTCTTGAATTATTGATACTCCATGTTTAATGTATTGAATTGATTGTTTGATTGTTTGATTATCTGTTTGGAACCTCACTGAGCTTTTAGCTCACCCCTTTAGTTTTGTTTTCCTTAACAGGGGATGGCGAGCAGGATGAGAGCATAGACTAGCCTAGTCTAGGTATTTTGTTTCTTTTGTAATGGTTCTCGCCCTAGTGCTTGGCACGGGTTAGTTGTATGGTGAAGTGGGAACCTTTGTACATTTGGTGGTTGTACTTTCTTTTGAGATAGCAATGTATATAAGTTCCACTTTAAGTTTGGATTGCTGCCCTATTTATTCTTGTGATTTGTTCTGGATTTGATTAAAGAACGACCGAGTCCCGGCGAGAGCTGGGCAGGCGGCCCGCCGAACCCTCTGGTACGCCTTAGGGGGAGGTGGGGTCGTTACATGTTCGTTTCCTGTGAGAGTGATTAAATGGTTCGGTTAAGTTTTTCTGTTAAGATTTTGCGTAGAGAGTAGGCTTGGTAGACGTGTTTAGGCCGAGGGTTGGTATTTATAGGCTTATGAGTATAACTAGAAAGAATTTGTAGAAAAGAAACCAGGGTTTTTGTATGACAGTTTGCAGGCTTAGGTGCTTTGAGTCAATGCATGTTTAAGTAGGTTTGGGACTATCATGAGGCGCCAAGAGACGCTGCAATAAAATTAGAGTCCCCTACCTTGCTAAAGCAAATAAAATTTTGATCTTTTGGGTTGCTGCAGTTTCGGGAATGGCTGGAATTTCCTTGTTGCTTTGTTTGATGTTTGATAGTGAATTATGTATGCGTTTAAAATAGCAATCAATGGTAACGCAGACCTGCTGCCTTTTGTTTGTGCTGCCCCCATTTTGTTTCCCATTGTTCGTTTAGTTTGCTTAAGTCGCTGTTTTCTTACACCTCTGTGGAATCTTGCTCAGTAGCTTGTCTTGAAGGATGTTTGGGTTTGGTTGGTATTAGGAGAATTTGGAGTGGTTGAAGCCATCGGCTTCTGGGTTTATTTATCTTGTTTTGGGTTTGTTTTCTCGCAAGTTTGGTTAAATTGTAGCAGGTTTTGAGGTTTATTGTTCTTCCTCTTGTGTTTTATCATGTTCATGATCTAAGTGTTCATGTCTTGTTGGCGACTTGTGAACCAAAAAGCCACTAGCTTTTACATTTCTCTCTCCCCATGAAGCTGGAACTGATGTTATCCGTTGGTGATATTCGTGGTTTTAAAAAAAATAAAAAAGAAAAGAACTTGGTTTTATGGCTTACGTTTACCTGAAAATTTGGAAACGATTTGAAGTTTGATGGTTTGAGTGAAGTGTTTGAATAATTTCTTTTGTTCCTGATGATCCCCCCATTAATTCATCAGAAACCAACTGCAGTTTTCTTTAGCCTGCAATTCCCTCATGTTTTCATTCGATTGGATTGTCAGTGGCCATGGTGTTCATCAAAGGGTGTTGAGGATTTCTAGGGGATCCGTGTTGATGAATGTTTGCTTTTGATTTGAGTTTGGTACCAGAATGCGTTGCATGTAATTGCTGGAATCTCAAAGTATCAGAAATTTGCTGCAAAATGTTGATGTAGTTTAGTTGCACGTAAATTCAGTAGCCTTGTTTTATTGTTCCTCTCTCTTATCCCAAGTTTTTGCATTCTGTGTTTAGCTAGCGAACCAATTAGAACTCTCTTGTGATGTTCGGCATGTATGCATCTAAGCTGCATAAAAAGTGCGTAAAATGGTTGCAGAAGAAGGAATTGCAGAACCTTCATGAAAATAACGTCTCTTTGGTTTGCATGCATGAAGTTCTTTCAAAATTTGCATTTCAACCTCACATGTTTCTCCTCGTTCTACAAAGGCCCAATTATGTTCTAATCTCTTGCAATTAGGTCCTAGAATATTGCAATTTGAACCATTACTTGACCACTTCTTTGCTCTTGGACCCTTGAATTTCCCAAAATATGTTAATTGGGCTTGAGTGATTGGTTAATATTTGCAATTGGGTCCTTCATAGTTTTTCTACTTTTAGAAATTTGATCAATAATTTACTTTTCTTGGAAATTATGCATTATTTGATTTCATTTAAGTTGCGATTAGGAGGGATTTGGTGATTTTGTTATACTTTACTATTTAATTGGTGCCTTGACCCTTTTATTGTTTTGAAGCTATTTTTCCTTCATTTGATTACCATTGCAAGGGAGGTACACTCTATCCCTTATTTTTCACTTTATTTGACCCTATGCGTCTATGTGATTTATGTGCTTAATTGCATGCCCTTTTGAATGTTTTCATTTTGTTTATTTATCCACTTTATTTGTTTTAGTTTTGTATAGTTATTTTCAATTTCGATCATTTGGGGGCATTTGAACCCCAATTTGTAATAGCTAGGTTTTGGCGTCTTTCTTGAAGACATGTTTTAGCTAGCCAATGTAATAGTTAGGATTTACTTGTCTAAGTCTTCCCCCCTTAGATTGTAGTAGGCATCCCCCGAATGTAATAGTTAGGGCTTTATTTGCTTTATTTGCCTTATGTGTGTTTTGCATGTCTATGTGCTATGTGTTACCGCTTTCTTAGGGTCTTGCATCTAGATATCATGCTTATGTGTTATGTGCTATATCTGATTTATGTGTTTACATGCTTTTATTAGGTCTTACATGATTTATTTGATTGTAACTGATGTGTGACGTCACCACACTAGTCCAATGCTAGTTGTGGTCAATTTCTCGAATCCACACTAGTCCAACGCTAGTTGTGGCCCTTTGTTCCGACTTTTCTCACTAGTCCAATGCTAGTGGAAAATTGTAGGCATGGGCTAGTCCAACGCTAGACCCTTAGGAGCCCCTCGTACGTTAGGTCATGATTGTGTGATAAATCACTTCATCTCACTCATATTTTCACTTTTTAGGGTCTTTTATCACTTTTTCCATGACATCCCTTCTTATACGTATATCCCTTCCCCCATATTTTGCCTTATATATATTACTTACCCCTTTGTATGAAAACATAACATCAGACTTGCATTTCATTTAAGAAATAGAAACTAGGTTAGATCATTTGCGTGCTAGATTAGGAAAACCCCTTGGGTATGGGATATGGACGAGTTTGACTTTTTAGTCTTGGCACGCTCGTATTCCCTCTATTAAAGGGAACATTGAGTCACGAATATTAGTCCCCCGCACCTGACATGATGCATTCCCTTAGGTCACGTATATTTTTTATAATTATTTTTATTTTCCTTTTCTTTTCTTAAAATCTCATATTTTTGCATTATTCGTGACCTCTCCAAAGAGTCTTTATTGGGCGTCACAATTAATGTGATTGGTACCAAGTAAGGTTTGAAGATACATTTCGACCCCCCTATACCCTCTTAGGTCTAGGGTTTACATTCATATAGTACATCCAAATGTGATAAATCTTTAGGTTAAAATAAAAAAATCTTTGACTAAATCGCGCAACTAACCTTGGCTAGGTTGAAAGGGTGCCTTGTGTGAGAACCCGTAAATTCCCTAATAATTTTCCTAGGGTTTTTTTCCCTTTAATGGCATGTTTTCTGCATTTTCTGGCTTAGGAAAATTTTCCTGATTAATTTTATGAGTAAATGTCATTTTTAGATGATTTTTCTAGTATTGGGTTGTTTTTGAAAAATTAAGGATATATAACGGACGTGGGACCCGCTAGTGCGAAAAGTTCGGAAAAATTCGGCCAATAAGGTTAAGTTTCGGATACTGGTTGAAGTTTATCGGGTGTTAAGAGATAAGTAGAGGTTGAGATGTGATTGATGTGAGAGGGAACCAAAAGGATAGAGATGTTTTAAATGAGTGACAAGTGTCACTTTGTGAGAGGTTGTGACTTGTTGACAACTATTCACCTTTTTGACTTTTTACCCTTGGATTAAATATCTCAAAAATTACCCAAAATTCACTCTTTTCTTCACCATTGTGGCCGGCCCTCTCTAGCATAGAAGGAAGAAAAACTCTTCAAAGTTTGGCATCCATCTAGTGCAAATCATCCAAAGCAATCACTTAGACTTGATTCTACTCCATAAAACATCTTCAATTGGTGCTAGTAAGTCGTTTGGTGAAGTGTTTTGGGAAGCTAAGAGGACAAGCAACTCTTCCTCTCTTGTTTACTAGGTGAGTGGTGATTGAACCTTCTCCTTCACTTAATGAAGCTTAATTTGTGCCTAATGGGAGCTTAAGTGATGAAATATGTGGTTTATTTCTTGCTTTTGGATGAGTTGATGAAGTTTTCAATTTATTGGTGATTTTTCTGGTTTAATATGATCATGATGTTGTGGCCTTGTATGATGATTGGCAATGGCCTAGAATGACTCTAGTAGGTGTAAATGATAGATAATTGTAACCAATTTCTGGTTTGGAAGGAACTTGAGAAAGTTAGGGTTTTATATCCCCAATTCTGCCCGGTTTTGTATCTCATGGTTAGAGGCCAAATTGGCCTTGCCTTAAAACATGAAAGTTCTAGGTATTGATGTTATAAAGGTGCCTGTAAAATTTCAGGTTAATTGGAGTAGTGTGGAATGAGAAAAGTCGAAATTACTATTGCTGTTCTGGTTTGGTCAGAATGTGAGAACTGCGCCTGTAATTGACTGTTTTGGCTTGAATTGTTTTGGAATTTGTTGTTGAGGTCTTCTGATGAAATGTAGCTTGATGTCCTAGCTACCATATGCCTTTGGAATTTCGGAATTTGGACCTGTATAGACTGAGTTGTACTGATTACAGGAGAATGTAGTTTGCAAACCTGTTATTGCGGTTCTGGTTTAGTTTCTTGCATATTTGACCTAGTTATGCTAGGAATTGGACTGAGTGACCTTCTACATTGTTGTAGCCCTGTTTCTTAGCTTCGAAACGGTGGGTCTTACACCTTCATATGATAACCGTAGTGACGTTAGTTCCATTTCCGCAAAATGAGGTCAAACATTGTTTTATCAAGGTTAAAGCTAATGCCATTTCTTGATTTTCTGGTTACCTATGATGCTTGTATATGCTTATAGAACCCTATTGGGGTTGTAATTGGCATTGTTTTATGACTCGTTATCGAGTCTCATTGTAATTGTTTGCGTGTTCTAGGGCGTGACGGTGGTTCACGACGTACTTGTGACGACGGTGTATGAAACATCACCTACTTGATTGGTGAGTATACTACTCACTTAAATGTTACAATGTGGCTTTGCTATATGTGAATTTGATGCCTTGAAGGCTTATTTGGCTATTGAAATTGATTGAGGTGAGGGTGTACTTGACCGCCCTCACCCCTTGTGATGCCATTCATGACTGTTTACCGTTTCACTGTAATACTGAACTGGATATAGGAAATATTGATTTTTATTCATGAAAAACTGATTTGGTGTCGTTTGGACGAGTATCCAACGGCCTTACTGTATTACTGAGCTCAACCCCATTGGTAGTCAATGGAATCGAGCCGGCGAGAGCTTGGTCGTGAAAATTGACATGCCACGGGGACTGTACTGGGGAATCTTGTAGTAATGAGACTCTTGATTCCGGTATATTCGAGTATTACCAAAAACGACTGATTGGAGTGCGGGCCCGGTTGGGGTATGTTGGTTGGAAGGATGGAAGTAAAGTGATGTCTACGGTTGGTTACTCTTTAACATTGACGGAGGGTCAATGAGGTTGAATCAAGAATGTAAGCGTGGAAATGGGCTCTTGAGAGCCGTCCGTATCCTTTTACCAACTTGTTATATTCCTTATTTGTGTATTTGAAATGAAAGGTTATGCTATATGCTCTTTGTTGCTTATGTGGTAGTAACTCACTGGGCTTAAGCTCATTCCGTCCCATTTGTTTTCCTTACAGGAAAATGACCACTTTTGGAAAAGGTTGTGTTAGTTGGTTGTCAAGTTGAGCTCATGTAAATGTATCTTTTGAATAGCTCTTTGAATGAAACCCTAATGTGTATTGGGTTCATTTTCTGTTGATTGGCAAACCGAACATGTATATTCATGACTGTCGCGCCCCATTTTTTGATAAGAAAAATAAATGGTTTGAGAAAGATGTTTTTAATTCAATTTTGATTGGAAAATGATTTTTGTGAGTTGAAAAAGATATGGGTCCAATATGGGACTTGAAAAAGCGACGATTTGACCCCAAAAAAATAGTTTTTAAAAAGGGTTTTTGAATGAGAAATTGGAGTCGCCACTTGGTAATGATTAAGGTGTACCAAGTCACCTAAAAATAAATTTTTAAAGACAAAGTAGTAAAACCCTTTTTAAAAACGACTCCTAGTCCACGTAAGCCAAAGAAAAAGGTTCGGGAGTCACGTTTGACAAAGGGGAAGGCAAGGATAGAATCCAAGGCACCCCTTTGACCTAGCCAAGGCTAGTTGCGCGACTTAACCTTACCTTTCCTAGTTTTCTACCCAATGTATGTTCGCACGTTGGATATGACTATATGAATACAAAACGGAAAGGAAAATGCAATCCTAAATTCTACGATGTCTCTTGTGAGGTTTTTGGTCCCAAACCACATGAATTGTGGCGGCCAACAAAGGAAAACCTCATAGAGGTCGATTAATGCAAATGAGAGTTCGAATTCAAGTGTGCAAGTGTGAAAGTGTATGAAAGATGCAAGAAATGTAAGTGCAAGTGTGCGAATGTATAAAAAGGTGCATGTGTGAAATTGTATAAAATTCAAGTGTTTTTTGTGTGCAAGTGTGTGAAAACAGAATAATAGATATATAAGGTAAAGTGGAATTTTATTTGTGAAGTGAAAATAAGCGAGTGATAGGTGAAATGTAGTAAAAAAAGTATGGTTTGAGAAATGTGAAAAAATGTGGTTAAAAGAGTATGTAGGTGATAAAAATGAAAGTATGACCCTAGAGGAATGCAACAAGTCGGGTACGGGGGTTGACTCCTAACTTTTCGACTTCTATTTTCCCTTTGATCAGAAGGTGAAACTAGCGTGCTAAGGCTATCGAGTAGCCACACTCGCTCGTTTCCCTTATCAAGAGGGGATTTTCACGCAAATGAACCCTAACTAGCATGAGATGCAAGTCCTAAAGTGAAGGGGAAGGGGGGTTTGAGGAACATACCAAATGATAAACTAAGGAAAAATGCGTGATATGTGGTGATCATGCACTTAATGAAAAAGGGAAAAAAGAACCTATTGGGTCTAGCATTGGACTAGCCCATTCTATGAATTCGACTAGCGTTGGACTAGTGGAAACGATAAAAGAAGCCACAACTAGCGTTGGACTAGTGTGGTGACGTACATTCATTCATTCCATTCATCCACACTATAAAAAACGAGTAGACATGCGAATCACTTATAAACACGTAGCACATAACACTTAGCATGCTTGACTAGATGCAAGGGCCTAATAAAGCGATTAAACACTTAACACGTAGGCATGCAACCATTACATTTGCTAACTAAAACAAAGGGGAAAGGGGAAATGGACCAAATTACTTGCTACGCCCTATCTATTACAAGCCAAGAGGTGTACACATACCCCATTAATAAAAATCAAAAGTAAATGAAATAAATGAAAGGAAATAAGGAGAAGCTAGGAAAGCAAGTAGACATGCAAATTTCAATTAGCACATTAGTCCACATAGGAGAGAAACAAAAGGGGTAAAAGAGATTATACCTCCCCGTTGGTGATACTAAGGAAGTAAACAAACTCAACTTGGCTAGAGTCGCCCAAGAAAAGACTAACTTAGGCTAAAATCACCAAAAACAAAAGATTAATGCACCAATTTAGTGATAAGATATAAACTAAACAATTTGAATCCACCAAATCATCAAATTTTCCCCCAATTGCAACTTAATGAAGTAAAAAGCTAATTAAAGACCAAGCAAAGACATGATCATCCAACCTCCAAGCATAACGTCTACTAAAGACCCAAAAGCAAGCACTACTCAATCATTTGAACCTAATTGAAACATTTAAAAACACACAAAGTTCCCCAAGTAAATAACAAGATCCAAACAAACATTATGGAATTTTGAAGGTCCAAGAATGAACAAGGGTCCATGAATGATTTAAACATGCATTTTGAAAACTCAATAGCCACCATTAATCAACCAAATAAAACCAATTGAAAAATTTAAGAGCTTCAAAAATCCCAAAAAACAATGAAAGGCCAAATGATGACTCAAAGTACACCCACCTTAGGACCTAATTGTGAAGAAATGAGAACATGCTTGGGCTTTTGTGGAACATGGAGAAGCTTGAGGGATTAAATTGATTAAGTATTCAAATTACTTGGGCCATAGTAAGCTAAGGGGGGACTTGGGGGGTTAAAGAGCAATTTTTGGAGAACATTTCCATGCATGTTCATGCAAGCTACGTGGGAAAACATGCTGCAGCAATATTTTCAGTAGGTTATGAAGCTTTCGGCAGCCAAGAAAGAATCAGATATTATTCAATCAAACATCAAAACTTTGAATTAAGATAAAGCCACAACATTGCCAGAACTCAATCAAACAACAAGCATAAAAAGAAACCATGCAAACTCTTAAAATTTCTGTGCAAGCCTACGGATGACTGCTGCAACAACTTGCTGCATTTTTAATCAACCTTGACACAATCATGCAATGAGGAAGGGATGATGAGGTTAGCGACTCAACTCAAAAAACTGAGAAGATTTGGGATAATGAGAAGGAAAAGAAAACGCAGCTTCATGATGCAAAATCAACATCTTAACAAACCAAAGCAATAGAAGGAAAATCACACCAATGCTGGAGAAAATTCCAGCCAGCATTCGGTAACCAGATTTGTCCATTCTTCCAAACAAAGTGTTTGACCATAGCTCAAATGTTTTAAGGACTCAAATCATATAAACTCAAACCAATCTTCACCCATCCAATTCCTCTCTCCATATAAGATCATGCATCAAGTTGTATGGCCGAAATTTGGTGAGACAAATGCAGGAAAGAAAACAGCAAAGGACAAAACCGAATGAAACAGCCTTTTCTACTTGGGCCTGGACATGTTTGTGCATGAGAACTCAAACAAACTTCACTAATTTAACAACCCAATGTCATTATCCTCACCAAAACGCCATTTCTGGTTTCATTTCATAACTGGTTTCATTTCTGCAATTTCATACTGCTTTGAAAAACTTTTTCTGGTTCCCTTAAACATTCCATTCAAGCAGCCCAACCATTTGCAAATTTGTCACCGTGAGAAAAACCAAAGCAAACAAGTCAAGATTCAATTAAGGCTCATAGCAAAATCATCCAAAATATCAACAACAACCCATGACCTCAATTTGAAGACAACAGCCTCTCGGACAAACCAATGAACATGCCAAAACAGAAATGAAAACAACGAAGACGACAAGCAAGCGTGACTAAGGAAGCTGGATCTAATCGTACTTCATATATGGCATTCCCATTTGCAACAAAGTGCAGATTGAACTTAGCAAATCATGGCCATAATCATGCACAAAACTAGTCATGCAAAATGAAATGAAACAAAGCAGAAAGCAGCCATAGGATCAGATTTCTTGCTGCAAGTTTCTGCAACTAACTAGCTGCAATTTTCTCATAACTTGCAACTCTAACAAGCAAAGCCATCCAAATCCTCTAACATGATTTGCCAAAAACATCAACCAAATATCATTGTTTACCCCAAGAATCAAACAGAGGTTGGGTATGAAATCAGCACAAGAAAATGAACTTGGAGCATTGAACATAGCTGCAACAAAAAACTGCAGCAATAGATTTGAACAATCCAAAAGTTTCGATCATAGCTGCAATTGTTGTATTCAGTCTAATGCAATCCTTTTTGCTCAAATGAGGTCACAGTTGGCCCCAAAATTGGATAAAAACAGAAATATCAACTCAATCAACAAACAGAGCAGTAATCTTTCTCCAAACAATTGTAATGAAGAAACATATGCAGCCTACCAAGAAATTGTGATACAAAAACCAGAGATTTCAGGCGTCCACACTTAAAAGAAAAGACTGAAATTTGAAGGTACAGGACAACTTACGAAACTCTTGCTCGATAAAAATTCGCAGTTGATGGCGGGTTTGGTGCGGTGGAGGCTCCTTTCGTTTGGCCTCCTTCATCCAGCGAGCACGAGACTTTGAGTGAATCTTGGAAGGCTTCCTGATGATGAACCCGTCCTTGACCAGCTTTTCTTGTGTTTTGACGAAAATCAGTCATGGAGATTTTGTTGACTCCATTGGCTAGCCAGACCTTGCCTCTGCCGCACTGGAGGATGCTGGCGGCGAGTCTCTTCTGAAATTTCAGCGAAACCTTCCCTTCGTCCATCGGTCCATTTCCTCTTCCTCTGGTTTTTCCTCAAACCCAGATTTCATGCTCCTCCAGTGAAGGCTTGCTGCAATTTCTGGGTTGGCACATCAGTCGCGTGGCTGGCAAAGCTTTCGACAATAATGGTGTTGATGAGTGCTTGTCCGTGGTTTTCCTTCCTAGCCTGTAGACTCTATCTCTCTCTCTCCATTGTTCCGCAGCTTCCTTGAAGTTCTTCCCAAAACCTAGCCGCCCTCTCTTTTCAGTTTTCCCAGCCGTGAGTCCTTCCCGTATGCTCTCCTCTCGGTCTCACTTGGCTGTAACTCTCTATCCCTCTCTCAAATCTTTCTCAACCATCAACTTCAATCACCTTCGTTGTCCTTGCTGTTCCCCAGAATCTCCCAAACACTCCCTGCTTTCTCTTTTTGTTTTTGCCGTCCAACTCTTTTCGTCCCATCCTCTCTTCCAAACTCTCTTTCGGTTTCTCTCTAGTTTTCTTATGCAGCCGTCCCTTCGATTCTACTCTCAGCCATCAACTAATTTTCTGGTCCTTGCTCCTTCACAAAACCCTCGATGTTTTCCTTCCCTCTCTAATCTCTCAGCTCTTAGTTTTTCTTTTAACCGTTCTTGACTCTCCCCCCCCGAAAAACCCCCCTTGCGGCTGTAGCTCTTTTACCTTTTATATCCACTTCCAAATCTCCTAAAACCCTCATCTCAACGATGAGGATGAGGGCTTGTTACCCCTGTGAAATCCAACCCTCCAATTGTCTCTTACGAATGTCCTTTGCACGCTGCAAAAAATTGCAGCGTGCATGCCGCGACAAAATATATCTTTTTTTTTTTTTTTACAATAATAATTACAGAAATGATAAAATAAAATATAAATAATAATAATAACAAAATTACACAAACCAGGTAACAATAATAATAACAAAACAAAAATAATTTTAAACAAAAAACTAAACAAAAATGGCCATTTTTTAACTTTCAATTTTTCTCTTTTCATCATTTTCTTTTTCTCAAAATAACTTAATAAAAATAACTAAAGTGCCCAAAGATTGAATTTAAAGAAATAAACATATTTTTGTGAACAATTTTTCCTTTCTCTTTTTTTTTTTTTTTCTTTTCCTCTTTTTCTTTTTTTCCGATCCATCTAAAACCTTTTTTTTTTGAATTTTTCTTCTTTTCCTCTTTTTCTTTAATTTCTTTTTTCTCCTTTTTATAATTTTGCATTTTCATTTTTCTTTCAAGAAAGCATCGAATAAAAACAAAATGACTAAAAAGATTTTTCTTTTCTTTCTAAAAACTCTATAAACTTAAAAACTAAAAAAACTAAAAACTAAAAACTAAAAACTAAAATCTAAAACTTAAAAGTGATTAAAAACCTAAAAATGACAAAATAAAAATGAATAGACAAACTAAAAGGGCAAAATGAATAAAACTAAAATAAAATAACAACTAGAAATGCAAAACACACAACAATGAACCAAATGCAAGCGATCTGAAATAAAAATCATGAAGTAGATGCCACATACAAATTATTCAAAATTTGGTGTCTACAGTTTGCCCCTCTTTGTCTGTGTTTTGAAAAAACTTGAGGCAAAGAAGTAGACACCAAATACTTACCTGTGTTATTGGGCTGCAAAAGATTCCAACGAACAGGAATTCTAATACGGGACTGACCCGAACATGAAAAATAAAACGGGACTGACCCGAACCAGAATTGAAAACGGGACTGGCCCGAACAGATATTTAAACGGGACTGACCCGAACAGAATTTAAACGGGACTGACCCGAACAGGAATTTAAACGGGACTGACCCGAACAGGAATTTAAACGGGACTGACCCGAACAAGAATTTAAACGGGACTGACCCGAACAGAAATTTAAACGGGACTGACCCGAACAGGAATTTAAACGGGACTGACCCGAACAGAATTTAAACGGGACTGACCCGAACAGAATTTAAACGGGACTGCACTGGGAAAGTTCAAACAATGAATTGAGTTTTTTTTATCAAGAGGGAAATTTGGATTTTTGTGATTGAAGCGAGAGCTGATGTTGTTTCTTATGATCGAGTTTCGCCAATAACATCGATCCTTGCTTACTGGGAAGCTTTGTCTGTCATTGATTTAGGCGCCCAAAGAGAGTGGTTGCTTTTGTTTGTAAATGCAACATTCCTGCAAGAAAAGAAGAAACAATGGACCTGCCACCATTATTTGATCCGGTTCGCCTTGAGAATCGTGTAAACATGAGTCCTGTGATGCTTGTACTTCGGCTTGGCGGCATCTACCTTAGTCGAACTTGAAACCTTTCAAACTCTGAGACTGATAAAATACGGATTTACCACGTCACCCAATCCAGGTGGTAGCTTTGTTGTATGTTACTCCCTGTAACTGATGATTGACTCCCCTATTTTCGCGCAAACCTTTGGGTTTATCATTCATTTGAATTCAATGGTGAAAGAATGATGCATGAAAATTTATCATATAACAATCGATGTATATGCAAGATTATTTCCTATGTCAGGCAAAGATGAGCATGCAAAAGAATGTAGACAATCATAAGCAGTCATACACAAATAATTGAGAACAACCCAAAAGGTTCAAAAAGATACATTTTGCAAAAGAATATTTGTAAAGAACAATACAAATTTAGCCAACGAATATCATATTCGAGACTTCGGATATTTTCTCTTCGGAATCCGATATTGGCAGAAGTATCACAAATATGAGGGAAAGTCCAAATGAACCAGGTCACCAGCTGTTCCTCCCCGCGCTTGTCTGTTGTGAAAAACCCGCCTTGGCGCCCTTTCGGGTTTTCACCAAGGTTGCCCCTACCCTTTTTATTTTTGCTTTTTCTTTTTCTTTTTGATTTTTTTTTTTTTTTACAAGGCGCCCTTTCGGGTTTTCATCTAAAGAATAAAGACACGTCTCGACCATGATCGACTCAGAAATATGAGTTAAAGGTTTCAGGCATCAGTAAAATGCACTTCCCTTGTAGATTAGGCGAAGGCATTACGGACATCACTTGCCAGTTGATTATCAAATTTTGCTAATAGAAATGCGACAAATGACGGAAGCCAGGACTTTGGGTTTTGTAATGAGGTCAGGTGGGGTGTTTTTCCAGAAAGGTTAAGGCTTGAAAGCAAATTCGATGCCAAGGGTAAAATAAACTGAGATTGCCCTATTTTGAAATCATTTCCGATTTTGAACGAAACCGGGGAAAATTTGCCCCAGTTTGATCGGATTTTCACTCTTTGCATTTTCTTCATTGCATTTTCCTCACTCTTGCATTTTTCTTTGAAAACTAAATTTGCCCCAGTGTGGGGTTCTTTTCCCTTTCTTTTGCTCATCTCTCTTTCAAAATTAAAATTTTGCCCCAGTGTGGGGTTTGCAATTCTCAGGGGTTATCAAACGAAATTTGTCAATTCTGATGGCTCAAAGGGGACAAGTAGAGATGAAATGTTTTGATTGGAAAGGAAGATGGCCTGACTTTTACCTCGTCCCTTGCATGATTTCCAAAAGAAATTTGCATAATCAAAAATAAAGACTTCTTACACATGTCGGATTTGATAGGTTGAGAGAATGTTTACCCATCCATCTCTTCAATGATAAATGCTCCACTCGGTGGCACCTTTTTGAATGACAAATGTCCTTACCAGTTTAGATCAAATTCGTCTTTGACTTCATCTTGCATTGGCAAAACTCGCTTTAACTCTTTGTCCTCCTTCTCTAAAGGCTCGGAGGCGGACCTTTTTGTTATGAACACAGGCCACGCACTTTGATAACATTAGCCATGGCACATGGCGTTCAGCTGCTTTTCATCCATCAAAATCAATTGTCGGTGACGCTGCTTTAATCAATCAGCTTCGAACTTGGCAAGGAAGGGATTTTTTCAATGAAGAGATTTTTCAATGAAGGCTTCCTCAATGAACGAATTCTCAATGAAGAAATTTCTCAATGAAGACTTTCTCAATGAAGGGATTTTTCATGAAGGGGTCTCTCAAAGAAGAGATTTTTGTCCTTCTCAAAGAAGGGATTTTTCAACGAAGGGATTTTTGGCATTTTCAAACGAAGGGATTCGTGGCCTTTTCAAACGAAGGGATTTTTGGCCTTTTCAACAAAGGAATTTTTCACGAAGAAATTTCTGAATGAATGGTATTATCGGAATCCAGAACAGTGATATTCAAATGGTCAAATAATTCCATCTTTGGCCATCTAAAAGAATTAAAAATTCGGGACAATAATCAAATAAACAGAAAAAACAAATTATGCATTTGATGGAAAAACTAATTAAAACGGAAACAAGACAAAAACTTAGTTGCAAAAGATGTTTTCATTAAGCTATTCACATATGCAAGAAATGGTTTTCGTGAACCTTAGTAAATAACAACCCCTAGATTTACCGAAATTCCCTTCGAGAGGGAAGATACTCGGCCATTCAAATTATGCAAAGCTCCTTCAGGATTTTCAAATTTCGTCATTGGAAGTGGATGCCTCGAAGGTGTCCTTGTGTTCAGGGAAAGGATTTGTACTTATGCTCGGCCCTGGTTCACCTCTTTTCCCCAGCATTATTTGCCCTGCCTCGATCATGTCTTGGACTTTGTGCTTAAGTGCCCTGCAATCGGCAGTTGAGTGACCGGGTACTCCCGAATGATAGGCACAAATAGCATGTGGATTGTACCCAGCAGGCATGCCATGAAGGTAAGTTGGAAGGGGAATCACGCCTATTTTGTTGGCAGCCTTCAATTGCTCATACAATTGGTCCAAAGGCCTGCCTAGGTTGGCGAAGGTTCGGGTACGGCTTTGATTGTAGGTTTCAGTGGGTCGGGGATAGTTGTAGGTGGGTCTATTTGGTAGGGAAAATCTTTGGTGGTAAGGAGCCCGATGACGAGCTTGTTGAAAGCTTGGTTGAAATATTTGGAAAGGAGTTGTAGGCGGGTTAGCATAATTTGGGCGAGGTCGAGGATGAGTGATATTGGTGTGGTAAACAGGACGAGGATTTGAGTAGTAGGGGTAAGGGTTTGAGTAGGTAGGGTATTGTTGAAGTCTGGGTCTTGGGACAGGGTTTTGACTCCAGGTGAAGGTAGTTTCCCCCTCTTGCTTTTTGAATTGTTGCTTCTTCCCATTACCTCCTTGGCTTTGCAAAGCTTCCACTTGAGTTTTTAGGGCAGACACATTAACAATTTTTCCAGCCTTCACGAAATCATCAAATTCCTCAAGCTTATTAACAATTGCGGCAAATGAGCATCCAGTCATGCGAAAAATTTCTTCAAAGTACGGCGGATCATGTGCCTTAATGAAAGTGCGTATGATTTCGTCTTCCGTCATTGGTGGCTCGACTTTTGCAGCTATTTTCCTCCACCTCTTGGCATAAGTCTTGTGATCTTCAGATGGCTTCCTCTTTGTCCCTTCCAATGTGGTTCGTGTTGGAGCCAGCTCGCAATTATACTCGTACTGCTTTACAAAAGCGTTGGACAAGTCAAGCCAGGTCTTCGTTTCTTCGGGTTTCAGCTTGGAATACCAATCGAGTGCATCCCCCTCCAGACTTTCTGGGAATAGCCTCAAAGGCAGATTTTCATCATCTGTTGGCTTACCCAACTTGTTGGCGAACAATCGGAGGTGTGTCTTGGGATTGCCCGTACCATCGTATTTATTAAACTTCGGAGTTTTGAACCCCTCAGGCAATTGCACATTTGGAAAGAGACAAAGCTCATCATAGTCCAGCACTCCTTGTTTGTTCAAACCCTGACTCCTCCTCATAAACTCATCAAAACGGTCCAGGCGTTTGAGCAGCTTTATATCAACGGGAGCGGAAGATTCCCCCATTTCTGGCTTGGTTTGAGCAGCGTGGTCTGGTAGGAATGGTTCAGCAGCAGTGTGACAAAAAGTATGTAGCTCTGGTGGTATGTTTGAAGTAAGTTGGGGTTGTGGGCCTTGCATATGAGCAGGGAAAAATGAAGGACCATGAGGGTAAGTGTATGGCAAATGTATGGTGGGATATGTGAAAGTTCCTTCGGGTGGTATAAGGAAAGGTGGAGTAACGGTGGTTTGAGTAGGAGGGATGATGAATGGTTCGGATTCCGGTTGTTTGATGGGCGCAAGTTCGGGCTGCACTCCGCTACTAACGAGCTCGTCGATTAACTTCTTTTGCGATGCCATTTCAGATGCCATTTCACCAAACTTAGTAAGCATCTCAGTCAACTGAACCCCTAAACTCGCAGTCTCGGGTTGAGCGGTAGTAGTAGACCTATCTGCTTGTTCCGGTTGTGAACTCATGTTTACACGACTCCTCTGAGCTTGACTACGGGATCGTGTTATGATGGGGCTTCGACGAGAAGTTATGTTTAAATATTACCTGAGAATTTTTGAAAGATTACCTTTAGATTTAACCCTCGCTTAGTTATTACAATAAAAATAAAGAAAAGAAAGAGAAAAAGGCAAGAGTTAGTAGATATCCAAGAAATTCGGATGCATGTCCTATGGGGGAACCCTTTTTGTGCCAAGGGTAGGCCTAGCATGAAAATGCAATCCACTAGAGTAGGCACTATACAATACCTGATGGATCTGATCAACTCCTTGAGTGAAAAACAATTTTGAAAAATTCGATCAATTGGAATGGCAAGAGTCATTTGTTAAAAATGAGGTCAACGTTCGAACGGATTGATCACTTTTGATCGATACAAGATTTTGCAAAAACGCACGTGTTTGACCTTGACGAACTTCCTATCGAAGAGATTGGAATTCGCTGACAAATTTTCTCAATGAAGCGCGGATCAAAATTCCAACTGATCAAATAGCTGGATGCAATGGATGATTTTCTCAAAATTGATTAGGTTTCTCAATTCGAAATCCGACATTGAAACCCTAATTGGTCAAATGAAATTGACAATTTATTAAAAATCGACCGGATTACCCTAAAAAGGGAAACGGGTCAAATGAATTGAGTGAAATTTAAAACTTACTCAAAATTGACCAAATCATCCTAAAAAAGGAACTTGATCGGATGAACTAAATGAAATTGAGAATTTTATTCAAAATTGACCGGATCGCCCTAAAAAAAAAAGAACTTGGTCAAATGAATTGAATGAAATTGAGAATTTATTCAAAATTGACCAGATCGCCCTAAAAGGGTAAATTGATCAAATGAATGAAATTGAATTAGTGATTTATTCAAAAATTGGCCGAATGACCCTAAAAAGGGTAAATTGGTCAAATGAATTGACGATTTATTCAAAATCGACCAGGTGACCCTAAAAAGGGTAAATTGGTCAAATGACCCTAAAAAGGGTAAATTGGTCAAATGAATTGACGATTTATCTCAATTGACGATTTATTCCAAATTGACCGGATGACCCTAAAAAGGGTAAATTGGTCAAATGACCCTAAAAAGGGTAAATTGGTCAAATGAATTGACGATTTATTCCAAATTGACCGGATGACCCTAAAAAGGGTAAATTGGTCAAATGAATTGACGACTTATTCCAAATTGACCGGATGACCCTAAAAAGGGTAAATTGGTCAAATGAATGGTTTATTCAAAATTGATTATGAATTGACAAAATGGATCGATTGAATCGGCCGGCCATTGGTGGTTTCAGAAAATTAGTCTATGAGCTTTCTAAAATCACTATTTGGCCTCAATTTATTTATCGTCTCAATAGGAGGAATCATTTGTGAATTTCTTCAAATTAATGTCCTTCACGCAAGGGATTTTTACCAATTTTTGATAAAATGGCCAAAAAGTGATTATTAGATGCTCATATTCCAAAGATCACTCTACGAAAATGATTGGATCCTACCTTACCTTGTGCACTACCCCTTTGGATGGTACAAAATGTAAACGTGCAAGTCTCGTTGGATTAAGTATCCGAGACACAAGGTGGCTTATTCCTAACACGGGATCCCCTAAGTGGCATTCCCTTTCTAGGGTTTATGCATGATGCCAGTTATTAAAGCAGGAAAAAATGCAATTCGAAATGAAACGTGACCTAAGGAATCCTTTATCTGCCAGGGTAGGCCTAGAATGATATGCAATCATTAATCTATGAATGCAATATACAAAAATCTTTAGACGTGCAATAGCCTATCTACAAGGGTAGGTTCTAAAAGAAAGTCATGCCGGACCTCTTATTTCCTAATGTTTGTGAATGCAAAAGACAAGAGACAAGGAAACGTGAGTTCAACACATAACACATAACACATTTGGACAATTAGATAATATAAAAGGCAATAAAGATAAATAAGGAAAGAGGGTTGGGACCCCTCCCCTCGTGAATAGTGTCCCTAGTTCAGGATAAGGCTGACTCTACCCTAGGCAATTCTAATATGGATGCATGAGGCTTGGCTTACTAATGCATCTAGACTCGATAGGTCATAGGCCCCCGAGCCTTCAGACTTAGAAACCAAGGGTCATCAATCCCAAGGTTCTTTGTCGGTGGCTCGAGCGATTCCCCAAACACCGCTACGCACACATCGTGTCACGGCTACGTGTTTGAGTGAATCTATCAAAACCTCAATCTTCGACCAAAAGCTAAAGGCTATCAACCAATAGCTTTAAGCGGAAGATTGAGTGACCCATTGGAACATGCTACACACACATCGTGTCGTGATCACATGTCCAAGTGAGTCACCTAATCCTAATAGGGTGGAGTGGCGTGACAAGCCACTAAAGAAAAATAAAAGGGATAAAAAGAAGTAAAGCGTATGCTCGTATGCTAGTGCTCGTTTGGAGGGGAAGGGTCAAGAACCAACGCGAGGCTCTAGGGTGACCCATACCTCCCAAAATGCAATGCAAGCGCGAGATAACAAATAAACATTCATTCAAACATACATTCGTGAGTCGAGGGATTGGTTTGATTACGTATATAAGACAAAAGGTCCTAAAAAAAATGAAAAATGCAATCCTAATATCCACATGCCATGCATAGAAAGGGTAGAAAAAGGAAACGAATGGTTAAGTCAAAAATGCTTGGACCCACTTAGGAAGTCCCCAGTGGAGTCGCCAACTGTCGCGCCCCATTTTTTTATAAGAAAAATAAATGGTTTGAGAAAGATGTTTTTAATTCAATTTTGATTGGAAAATGATTTTTGTGAGTTGAAAAAGATATGGGTCCAATATGGGACTTGAAAAAGCGACGATTTGACCCCAAAAAAATAGTTTTTAAAAAGGGTTTTTGAATGAGAAATTGGAGTCACCACTTGGTAATGATTAAGGTGTACCAAGTCACCTAAAAATAAATTTTTAAAGACAAAGTAGTAAAACCCTTTTTAAAAACGACTCCTAGTCCACGTAAGCCAAAGAAAAAGGTTCGGGAGTCACGTTTGACAAAGGGGAAGGCAAGGATAGAATCGAAGGCACCCCTTTGACCTAGCCAAGGCTAGTTGCGCTACTTAACCTTACCTTTCCTAGTTTTCTACCCAATGTATGTTCGCACGTTGGATATGACTATATGAATACAAAACGGAAAGGAAAATGCAATCCTAAATTCTACGATGTCTCTTGTGAGGTTTTTGGTCCCAAACCACATGAATTGTGGCGGCCAACAAAGGAAAACCTCATAGAGGTCGATTAATGCAAATGAGAGTTCGAATTCAAGTGTGCAAGTGTGAAAGTGTATGAAAGATGCAAGAAATGTAAGTGCAAGTGTGCGAATGTATAAAAAGGTGCATGTGTGAAATTGTATAAAATTCAAGTGTTTTTTGTGTGCAAGTGTGTGAAAACAGAATAATAGATATATAAGGTAAAGTGGAATTTTATTTGTGAAGTGAAAATAAGCGAGTGATAGGTGAAATGTAGTAAAAAAAGTATGGTTTGAGAAATGTGAAAAAATGTGGTTAAAAGAGTATGTAGGTGATAAAAATGAAAGTATGACCCTAGAGGAATGCAACAAGTCGGGTACGGGGGTTGACTCCTAACTTTTCGACTTCTATTTTCCCTTTGATCAGAAGGTGAAACTAGCGTGCTAAGGCTATCGAGTAGCCACACTCGCTCGTTTCCCTTATCAAGAGGGGATTTTCACGCAAATGAACCCTAACTAGCATGAGATGCAAGTCCTAAAGTGAAGGGGAAGGGGTTTGAGGAACATACCAAATGATAAACTAAGGAAAAATGCGTGATATGTGGTGATCATGCACTTAATGAAAAAGGGAAAAAAGAACCTATTGGGTCTAGCATTGGACTAGCCCATTCTATGAATTCGACTAGCGTTGGACTAGTGGAAACGATAAAAGAAGCCACAACTAGCGTTGGACTAGTGTGGTGACGTACATTCATTCATTCCATTCATCCACACTATAAAAAACGAGTAGACATGCGAATCACTTATAAACACGTAGCACATAACACTTAGCATGCTTGACTAGATGCAAGGGCCTAATAAAGCGATTAAACACTTAACACGTAGGCATGCAACCATTACATTTGCTAACTAAAACAAAGGGGAAAGGGGAAATGGACCAAATTACTTGCTACGCCCTATCTATTACAAGCCAAGAGGTGTACACATACCCCATTAATAAAAATCAAAAGTAAATGAAATAAATGAAAGGAAATAAGGAGAAGCTAGGAAAGCAAGTAGACATGCAAATTTCAATTAGCACATTAGTCCACATAGGAGAGAAACAAAAGGGGTAAAAGAGATTATACCTCCCCGTTGGTGATACTAAGGAAGTAAACAAACTCAACTTGGCTAGAGTCGCCCAAGAAAAGACTAACTTAGGCTAAAATCACCAAAAACAAAAGATTAATGCACCAATTTAGTGATAAGATATAAACTAAACAATTTGAATCCACCAAATCATCAAATTTTCCCCCAATTGCAACTTAATGAAGTAAAAAGCTAATTAAAGACCAAGCAAAGACATGATCATCCAACCTCCAAGCATAACGTCTACTAAAGACCCAAAAGCAAGCACTACTCAATCATTTGAACCTAATTGAAACATTTAAAAACACACAAAGTTCCCCAAGTAAATAACAAGATCCAAACAAACATTATGGAATTTTGAAGGTCCAAGAATGAACAAGGGTCCATGAATGATTTAAACATGCATTTTGAAAACTCAATAGCCACCATTAATCAACCAAATAAAACCAATTGAAAAATTTAAGAGCTTCAAAAATCCCAAAAAACAATGAAAGGCCAAATGATGACTCAAAGTACACCCACCTTAGGACCTAATTGTGAAGAAATGAGAACATGCTTGGGCTTTTGTGGAACATGGAGAAGCTTGAGGGATTAAATTGATTAAGTATTCAAATTACTTGGGCCATAGTAAGCTAAGGGGGGACTTGGGGGGTTAAAGAGCAATTTTTGGAGAACATTTCCATGCATGTTCATGCAAGCTACGTGGGAAAACATGCTGCAGCAATATTTTCAGTAGGTTATGAAGCTTTCGGCAGCCAAGAAAGAATCAGATATTATTCAATCAAACATCAAAACTTTGAATTAAGATAAAGCCACAACATTGCCAGAACTCAATCAAACAACAAGCATAAAAAGAAACCATGCAAACTCTTAAAATTTCTGTGCAAGCCTACGGATGACTGCTGCAACAACTTGCTGCATTTTTAATCAACCTTGACACAATCATGCAATGAGGAAGGGATGATGAGGTTAGCGACTCAACTCAAAAAACTGAGAAGATCTGGGATAATGAGAAGGAAAAGAAAACGCAGCTTCATGATGCAAAATCAACATCTCAACAAACCAAAGCAATAGAAGGAAAATCACACCAATGCTGGAGAAAATTCCAGCCAGCA
This sequence comes from Coffea arabica, assembly GCF_036785885.1. NCBI lineage: Eukaryota > Viridiplantae > Streptophyta > Magnoliopsida > Gentianales > Rubiaceae > Coffea > Coffea arabica. The sequence continues at coordinate 36,829,276 of NC_092310.1, read as the reverse complement.
TTCGGTAACCAGATTTGTCCATTCTTCCAAACAAAGTGTTTGACCATAGCTCAAATGTTTTAAGGACTCAAATCATATAAACTCAAACCAATCTTCACCCATCCAATTCCTCTCTCCATATAAGATCATGCATCAAGTTGTATGGCCGAAATTTGGTGAGACAAATGCAGGAAAGAAAACAGCAAAGGACAAAACCGAATGAAACAGCCTTTTCTACTTGGGCCTGGACATGTTTGTGCATGAGAACTCAAACAAACTTCACTAATTTAACAACCCAATGTCATTATCCTCACCAAAACGCCATTTCTGGTTTCATTTCATAACTGGTTTCATTTCTGCAATTTCATACTGCTTTGAAAAACTTTTTCTGGTTCCCTTAAACATTCCATTCAAGCAGCCCAACCATTTGCAAATTTGTCACCGTGAGAAAAACCAAAGCAAACAAGTCAAGATTCAATTAAGGCTCATAGCAAAATCATCCAAAATATCAACAACAACCCATGACCTCAATTTGAAGACAACAGCCTCTCGGACAAACCAATGAACATGCCAAAACAGAAATGAAAACAACGAAGACGACAAGCAAGCGTGACTAAGGAAGCTGGATCTAATCGTACTTCATATATGGCATTCCCATTTGCAACAAAGTGCAGATTGAACTTAGCAAATCATGGCCATAATCATGCACAAAACTAGTCATGCAAAATGAAATGAAACAAAGCAGAAAGCAGCCATAGGATCAGATTTCTTGCTGCAAGTTTCTGCAACTAACTAGCTGCAATTTTCTCATAACTTGCAACTCTAACAAGCAAAGCCATCCAAATCCTCTAACATGATTTGCCAAAAACATCAACCAAATATCATTGTTTACCCCAAGAATCAAACAGAGGTTGGGTATGAAATCAGCACAAGAAAATGAACTTGGAGCATTGAACATAGCTGCAACAAAAAACTGCAGCAATAGATTTGAACAATCCAAAAGTTTCGATCATAGCTGCAATTGTTGTATTCAGTCTAATGCAATCCTTTTTGCTCAAATGAGGTCACAGTTGGCCCCAAAATTGGATAAAAACAGAAATATCAACTCAATCAACAAACAGAGCAGTAATCTTTCTCCAAACAATTGTAATGAAGAAACATATGCAGCCTACCAAGAAATTGTGATACAAAAACCAGAGATTTCAGGCGTCCACATGTAGACACCAAATTTTGGTGTAATTTCATTTATTATTTATTTTTTTTAGTTTGTGCTCGTTTTATTCACTTTTTAATTTTTAGTTTTTTAGCTTTTTGTGTTATTATTATTATTTTTAAGTTTTTAGCATAGAATTTCTCAAAAAAGAAAAGAAAAGCATTCAAAAAAATATGTTTTAATTGTTTTGATTTAAATGCAATGTTTTCTTGGAAAAAATGGAAAAAATGAGAATGAAAAATAAAAAAAAAAGGAAAAAAAAAATTTTGTTCACAAAAATATGTTTATTTCTTTAAATTCAACCTTTTTGCACTTTAGTTATTTTTATTAAGTTATTTTGAAAAAAAAGGAAAAAGAAGAAAATTTGAAAAATGGACATTTTTGTTGTTTTTATTTATTTAGTTTGTTTTTTTTATTTATTTGTTTTCATTCTTATTATTATTACATGGTTTTGTCATTTTGTTATTATTATTATTATTATTTATATGCTGTATTTAAAAAAAAAAAAAAAAAAAAAAAACCAACGCGCAGCATGCAAGCTGCGTTTTTGCCGCAGCTTGCAAGTGAACTTTGGATAGCTCCTTAGCTGCAAATATATCAGAAAGGGCTGGGGTTTAGGTTTTGGGGTTTGCTCATATAAAAGCCAAGAGAAGAGGGGCGGCGAAAAAAAAAAAAAGAAAAAACGCAGGGAGGTCGACTAGAGGCAGGAAAAACCCAGAAAAGGAATAAGAAAAGGGAAAAAAGGAGGAGTTTCTGAGGACGGCTAAGGAAGCTAGATAGTGGGCGACTGAAAGAATATGGGGAGGAAGTCAGTGAGTAAACAAAAAAGGGAAGACAGAGCAAGAACGGATGTCGACTAAAGGAAACAGAAGTAGAAAAATCAGAGGGATGGTTTCGGCTAAGGAATGGAGCAAAAGGAAAAAGCCAGGGGGACCGGTTTTGGGCTGAGCAAGAAGCAAAATGAAAAACAGAGGGCAGCAAAGGTTTGGAGGGGGCGAGGTAACGGAGAACAGCAAAAAATCTGAAAAAAATCAAAGGGAAAAGGGCCGATTAAAAAAGGGGTCTGAGAGCTTGAGAAACAAGGAGGCTTTCGACTGGAAAATAGGGTAAGAAACCAGAGAGAGGGCGGCTAAGAGAGAAAAGAGGAAGGAGGGTTGGCGGCTGCATTAGAGGGAAAAGCCGCTGCAGCTCACTGGAACCGCCATTGCTCGCCACCACAACGTCAAATTCCACCATAACCACCCCTCTTCCAGCTACCCCGTCGGCCTCCTCCTCTGTCGCAACCGCTGCAGCGATTGCTGAGAGGTAGCCTCCAACTGATGCAACCACCAGAGCTGCTGATTCTCGTTCCAAATCAACCATTGCAGCGCCAAGAACCGGAGTCGCCACCACCGCTGGAACCATCATCTCTCCAACGGCCTGCCCAAGAATCGAAGCTGCCATCGCCACCCCCACCGGAATCCACTGTCACCGCCAGCAAAGCTCACCGAGAGACCCCTGTAAGTTTCCTCCTTCTTTTACATTTCAGTATTTCTCTCAAAGCATGACTGCCGTGAGTGGATATGGCAAGTTTTATGCCGATTGTTTTGTCATTTTAAGAACATATATGCTGGTTTGTTGTTAATTTGAGTTTGCTTTGGATGTTTGATAATTTTGGGTGCTGATTTACGTCAAATTGAGCAAAAAAAATCTGATGCAATTTCAATGCTCTCCACCTGTTCGATAAAACGCCCGAATGAGAAGTTTGAACCACAAAGAATAAGTCTTGGTTGTATTTTATGTTGGATGATAGTGGTGTGATTTTTGCCTTGTAAATTTGCTGGATTTCTGGAAGTTGCAGAAACTTTGCCCTTTCATTTGCATCGAATAAGAAAGCTTGCACGATTCATAGATGAGTGAAGTTCTAAAAATTGCAATTTCCCCCCCCCCCTTAATTTTTGCTGAAATTTCATTGTGGCCCAAAATTAAAGTTGACTTGTCCTTTCTAAGTTTCAATTTCCCTTTTTATATTTTTAGTGAGTTGTTGGGCAGATTAATTCTGAGATTATGATATGATAAGTATGTTTTTTAGTTATCTTATTATTTTGATGGGTGTAACAAGAATTAGTTGGGAATTGGATTGGGTTTATTTTAATTGGGTCTTGATGGTGGTTTGTTTGTTTGGATTGGGTTTTGTTTTGTTTATCTCCTGGGTTAGTAATTTGGGCTAGAGATTTGAAGCCCATGCATTTTGTTGGCTTTTACTTGTTTAAAAATGGGCTAGCCCACTCGTTTTTCCTTGAACTTCAGATTGGGCCAAGTGGTCTTGGGCCAAGAAGTGAATAAAATGGCCCAATAGCCTGGTCCATGAAGAAACCAGAAAATGATTTTGCAAATCAGTCCCTGAATTTTTCCATAACTGTACTGTGGCCCTGGACATTTCTATTCCTTTCAATTGAGTCCCTGGTTTAATTGCAAATGAGTCCCTGAACTTTATTTTTCTTTAATTTTGGCCCCAAAATTTTGCCAATCTTTGCAATCAAGTCCTTTCTTCTCTTGACTTCTTAAATGTGGGTTGTTGACATGATTTAATTGATTCAAATTCATGTTTATTTTATCCTTTGTGATTATTTGTCAAATAAATTGGCACCTTGACTCCTTTATTATTTTGGAGGGTAAATAAGTTGATTTCACTCCATTAAAGCTTCATTTCAAGGGAGGTATAATTTCTTTTATCCCTTTTGTCTCTCCTATGTGATCCAATGTGCTAAGTGTGAATCGCATGCCTAATTTGCTTTCATTACCATTCTTTAGTTCCATTATTTCATTCATTTTTGCTTTTATTAAATTATTCTTTTAAATGGGGTATGTGTACACCTCTTGGCTTGTAATAGATAGGGTTTGGAGGAGCATTCGATGAAGAGCTGTTGAAGACTTGTGCCTAGCTAGCAAATGTAATAGTTAGGGCCTTAATCACCTTATGTGTCTTGCATGTCTATATGCTATATGTTTAATCGTTTTCTTAGGTTTTGGCATTTAGATATGCATGCTAAGTGTTATGTGCTATGTGATTGACATGTCTACTCGCTTTCCATATCCCCGAATGAATGTGATGGATGAATGTACGTTTCCACTAGTCCAACGCTAGTCGGAATTCATAGAATGGGCTAGTCCAACGCTAGACCCTTAGGGATTTCCCCTCGTTAGTACATGTTTGCATATTTCACTTCATTTCATGCATTTTTCTTAGTTTTATCATTTTGCATGCCCCTCGAACCCCTTTTCCCTCCATTTTAGGATTTTTGCATTTCATGCTAGTCATAGGGTTCATTCACTTGAGAGTCCCCTCTTGATAAGGGAAACGAGCGAGTGTGGCTACTCGATAGCCTTAGCACGCTAGTTTTACCTTCTAATCCGAGGGAAAATAAAAGTCGAAAAATTAGGAGTCAACCCCCCGTACCCGACTTGTTGCATTCCTCTAGGGTCATACTTTCATTTTTATCATCTACATACTCTTTTAACCACATTTTTTCACATTTCTCAAACCATACTTTCTCACTACATTTTTCCTATCACGTGCTCATTTTCACCTCACAAATGGAATTCCACTTTACCTTATATATCTATTATTCTATTTTCACACACTTGCACACAACAAACACTTGGATTTTTCATACAATTTCACACATGCACCTTTTCATACACTGGCACACAAACACTTGGATTTTTTATACAATTTCACACGTGCATCTTTTTATACACTTGCACACTTACACTTTAGCTATCATTTGCATTAATCGACCTCTATAAGGTTTTCCTTTATTGGCCGCCACAATTCATGTGGTTGGGACCAAAAACCTTACAAGAGACATTTTAGAATTTAGGTTTGCATTTTTTCTTTTCTTTTGCATTCATGTAGTGCATCCAAATGTAATAAATTCTTTGGTTAAAATAAGAAAAACTTTGATTAAATCACGCAACTAGCCTTGGCTAGGTCGAAGGGGTGCCTTGGATTTTTATCCTTGCCTTCCCCTTCGTCAAATGGACTCCCGAACCTTTTTTTTGGTTTACGTGGATTAGGAGTTGTTTAAAAGGGGTTTCTTACAACTTTTTTCCTAAAAAATCCATTTTTGGGTGACTTGGTACACCCTAACTCTATACCAAGTGGCGACTCCATTTTTCATATAAAAAAACCCTTTTTGAACTATTTTTCTTGGGTCAAATCGTCGCATTTTCAAAAGTCCCATTTAGACCCATTTTTCTTTTAAATCACGATTCATTTTCCAATCACAAAAAAAAATACATTTTTTTAAACCATTTATTTATTTATTTATCTTATCAAAAAATGGGGCGCGACAGTTGGCGACTCCACTGGGGACTTCCTAAGTGGGTCCAAGCATTTTTGACTTAACCATTCGTTTCCTTTTTCTACCCTTTCTATGCATGGCATGTGGATATTAGGATTGCATTTTTTCATTTTTAGGACCTTTTGTCTTATGTACGTAATCAAACCAATCCCTCGACTCACGAATGTATGTTTGAATGTTTACTTGTTATCTCGCGCTTGCATTGCATTTTGGGAGGTATGGGTCACCCTAGGGCCTCGCGTTGGTTCTTGATCCTTCCCCTCCAAACGAGCACTAGCATACGAGCATACGCTTTACTTCTTTTATCCCTTTTATTTTTCTTTAGTGGCTTGTCACGCCACTCCACCCTATTAGGATTAGGTGACTCACTTGGACATGTGATCACGACACGATGTGTGTGTAGCATGATCCAATGGGTCACTCAATCTTCCGCTTAAAGCTATTGGTTGATAGCCTTTAGCTTTTTGTCGAAGATTGAGGTTTTGATAGACTCACTCAAACACGTAGCCGTGACACGATGTGTGCGTAGCGGTGTTTGGGGAATCGCTCGAGCCACCGACAAAGAACCTTGGGATTAATGACCCTTGGCTTCTAAGTCTGAAGGCTCGGGGGCCTATGACCTATCGAGTCTAGATGCATTAGTAAGCCAAGCCTCATGCATCCATATTAGAATTGCCTAGGGAAGAGTCGACCTTACCCTAAATTAGGAAACACTGTTCACGAGGGGAGGGGTCCCACCCCTCTTTCATTATCTGTCTTTGTTGCTTAATTGTCCAATGTGTTATGTGATTACGTGTTGAACTCACATTTCCTTGTCTCTTGTCTTTTGCGTTCACAAACATTAGGGAATAAGAGGTCTGGCATGACTTTCTTTTAGAACCTACCTTTGTAGACAGGCTATTGCACGTTTAAAGATTTTGGTATATTACATTCATAGATTAATGATTGCATATCATTCTAAGCCTACCCTGGCAGATAAAGGGTTCCTTAGGTCACGTTTCATTTCGAATTGCATTTTTTTTCCTGTTTTAATAACTGGCATCATGCATTAAACCCTAGAAAGGGAATGCCATTTAGGCGATCCCGTGCTAGGAGATAAGCCACCTTGTGTCTCGGATACTTAATCCAATGAGACTTGCACGTTTACATTTTGTACCATCCAAAGGGGTAGTGCACAAGGTAAAGTAGGATCCAATCATTTTCATAGAGTGATTTTTGGAATATGAACGTCTAATAATCACTTTTTGGCCATTTTATCAAAGTTGGTAAAAATCCCTTGCGTAAAGGACATTAATTTGAAGAAATTCACAAATAATTCCTTATCATTGAGACAGTTAATAAACTGAGGCCAAATCGTGATTTTAGAAGGCTCATAGACTAATTTTTTGAAACCATTAATGGCCGAACGATTCAATCGATCCATTTTGTCAATTCCTAATCAATTTTGAATAAATCAATTCATTTGACCAATTTACCCTTTTAGGGTGATTTGGTCGATTTTTGCATAAATCATCAATCTCCATTTTATTCATTGGACCAATTTACTCATTTCTTAGGTCAATTCAATCAATTTTGAATAAGTCATCCGATTTCATTTGACTAGTTTACCCCTTTTAGGGTGATCTAGTCAATTTTGAATCAATCATTCGATCCATTGGACCGATTTGCCTAGTTTTAGGGCGAGTTGGTCAAATCATCATTTCACTCGATCTGTTTGATCAATTGACTTCATTCAATTCATTTGATTAGTTTAATTCATTCTTAGGGTTATCCATTCAATTTTGAATAAATGCATTTGACCATTTTACCCTTTTTGAAGGCGATTCGGTCGATTTTTGAATAAATCATCCATTTTATCCAATCCATTTTGTCAATTCATTCATCATTTGACCAATTCATTCATTTGACCAATTTACCCTTTTTAGGGTCATCAGGTCGATTTTTGAAAAATCATCCATTCATTTTGACCAATTTACCCTTTTTAGGGTCATCTGGTCGATTTTGAATAAATCATCAATTCATTTGACCAATTTACCCTTTTTAGGGTCATCCGATCGATTTTGAAAAATCGTCAACTCATTTGACCAATTTACCCTTTTTAGGGTCACCTGGTCAATTTTGAATAAATCTTCAATTCATTTGATCAATTTACCCTTTTTAGGGTCATTCGGCCGATTTTTGAATAAATCACTAATTCAATTGCATTCATTTGGCCAATTTACCCGTTTTTAGGGCAATCGAGCCGATTTTGAATAAATCAAGTTGCGTTCAATCTATTTGATCAATTTACCCTTTTTAGGGTGATCTGATTAATTTTGGATAAGTTAAATTTCATTCAATTCATTTGACCTGTTTCCCTTTTTAGGGCAATCCGGTCGATTTTAAATAAATGGTCAAGTTCATTCAACCCATTTGACTAATCAGGGTTTCAATGTCAATTTCAAATTGGGAAATTTAGTCGATTTTTGAGAAAACCATCCATTGTATCCACCCATTTGATCAGTTGGAGTTTTGACCCGTGCTCCACTAAGAAAAGTTGTCAAAACGAATTCCAATCTCTTCGATAGGAAGTTCGTCAAGGTCAAACCTGTGCGTTTTTGCAAATTCTTGTATCAATCAAAAGTGATCAACCCCTCCGGACGAGGTCCTCGTTTTGACAAGTGACTCTCGTCACTCCGATTGACCAAATTTTTCAAAAATTATTTTCACTCAATGAGTTGATCAGATCCATTAGGTATGGTATAGTGCCTACCTCAGAGGATTGCATTTTCATGCTAGGCCTACCCTTGGCACAAAAAGGGTTCCCCCATAGGACATGCATACCGATTTTGCAGTTTTGCCTACTAACTCTGGGTATTTTTCTTTTGTTTTCCCCCTCCTCTGCATTCATAAAAATGTTTCAATAAGACGAAAATATTCTTCTATATCTGATGCTAATTTTAATCCAATAAAGTTTGAAGATTACAAGTGTTATTTGATTCTTGGGCAGATCCTACAATGAAAACATAAATGATCTATCTGGAAGTTCTACGCTAAAGCCTCTGAGAGATGTTGTAATTTGATTTGTTAATACATTTTGTTTCAAAAGAAAAGGAGACAAAAAGTGTATATGTGGAGCTCTTTACAAGTTTTCCTCTTCTCATTTGTATCGTAATTGAATGAGAAATTTTGTTTCAAACTTTTTCAGTAGTAAAATTTTTGGACAATCATTGTTTTGTGTATATTTATGTACATTTCATTCTTTATTCTTACTCATTGGAGATTTCATGATGAATTTTGAAAAATAAAACTAAGTTGAGATTTTTTTCAACCTCCAGCCTGAATTTCACAAGTGTATACTCTCCTAAAATCCTTACACTCGATTGGCAATCCGAGCCATACAATAAGAGTGCTCAGGAAAAGAGGTGAATGGTCACTCAAAAGGCCCAATGAGATACCTTCACTTAACCCCAAAATAAAACCAGTCACATTGATTGATAAATTACAAATTGGGGCCATCTTTGCTTGAAAATATCCATTGTGTTTAACCGATTCAATTCACATCTAAGTGAAAGCAAAAATGTGCATTATTCTTGTTTGTTTTGAAAAGTTGGAATGATACTTTGAGCAGTCTTTTCTCTATCTATACAGAGTTTATCATTTGCTCTCCCGTTTGAGCCTTTAAAAGAATAATTTCGTTTCAAATAAGCGCCTTGATGATCACTACCCTACATGGAAAATTGTTAAATATCAAAAGGGAGTGGATTTTAAATGAGCATTGCGTTACTCTGATTGTCATGAGGTGTAAGAATGATACTTTGGCCATCATTTCTACGACCTAAACACCATTCATCCCTTGCATCCTCATTTGAGCAAAAAAAAAAATTTGGTGGTTCTTTTCGAGTGCACATATGATCGCACCCCACATTGGGGAAGGAGATTGGGGAATTTTGAAAAAGGAAAAAAAGAAAAAGGGGAAAGGGAACCGCAGATTGGAAAAATTTGATTCCACTTGGGTTCCAATTTTGAAAAGAAGAAAAGGAAGAGATTCATCCGCACGGACCGCCTATGTGTCGCAAATATGGATGAATAAGGGTCTTCCTCAGTCAGTAATTCAGATACATGCAAAAAATTTCGCATTAACGAAAGTTTCCTTTCAGAGTTATTGTAAGGAACGGATTAAAAGTCAGGCCCTCTTCTTTTCCAATCGAACATTCTATCCTTAATTATCCCTTTTGAGCTTTCAGAATAAATTACTTCGTTTGGCAATCCCTGAGAATCGCAAACCCCACACTGGGGTAACTTTGAGTTGGAAAAGAAAAGAAAAGTCCCAAGAGGTGAAAAGTGCTAAGGCAACAACAAAAGCAAAAGAAAAGAGAACCTCAGTTCAAAATAAACTGGGGCAAATTTTTGAAAAATTTCAAAGGAATGGCAAAAGGCCGAGGGAAAAACAAAATGAAAGAGAAAAGCCTCAATTGAGCATAAACTCTTGGGCAAATTCTGATTTAACCCTAAAATAGGGTTGGTGCAACAATGCGATCTCAGATTCTTCAAACCACTTTTGAAATCCGCTTTCAAGCCTCAACTTTTCTAAACACCCCACCTGACCCCATTCCAAAAGCCGAAAGTCCTGACTTCTGTTCTTTGCGATGGCCCTGTCAAGAAAATTTCTGATGCCGGAAAATTTTAGCTGTATTTCTGAATTGCTTGGGTATGGGGTTGACGCTACTCACCATGTGAAAACCCACCAGATCAAAGAAAAGAAAACGGAAAAGCAAAAAGGAAAAATGAAATACAAAAGATTCGATGGTGAAGTCACTATTGAGTGATCAAACAAAATTCAGGATCTTCAAGTTCAAAATAGGGACAATTTTGGAAAAATGCGATCTGTGGTGCAATGTCCTTGGAAGTCTTATCCTTCAACTATCGTTTCAAGCCACATTACAAGCTAACAAAGTCCATCGTTGACTTATTCCTTCATGACAATCCAAAGTGAGGATCATGCTCATAAGAAATTCATCAAATCATTTGTGATCATAAGGGTATAACCCGTTTCCACATGTTTAGCTATCACTTCTGCCCATACGTTGCATGCCTAGAAAGCTTGTATGTTGACTAAGTTTTCTTGAAAATAAGGGTGACAAACTCTTTGTTTTCACTAAGATGTGGTATTGAAGGAATTACAATTTTGGGCACAAGAACCAAACAAATCTCATCTTCTCATTTCCCTTAACCCCCTCAAAAAATCAAATCACTTGATTGGTCCTGACAGAGGAACCAACAAGAAATAGTGACCCATTACCTAAAGCATTGATGCTAAAGTGGAGAAGAAATCTTTCGTAATTTGGCATTATTTTGAGAAATTCATCATGGAATGTGCTATATCAGTTTAAGCAAGACATTCAATTTTCTTCATGTTAGAAAAAGCAATTGCTTACCCTGTGCAAATAAATGGAGAAGCATCCAAACCAATTTTTACAATCAAATGGGCCCATACTGGGGCAAATTTTTATTCATGGGATCTCACAGAATAAGCCCACACTGGGGCAAAATTTTTATAGTTCATTTGAGGATTTCGTCCAAGAATCAAATAATGCATTTTTCAAACCAATCACGCTGTTTCTTTTCATGAAATTCAAGTGCATGTCATATTTTGGTAAGCCCCTGTGCAGGTATTCATAGTTGAAATCGACGAAGGAGCATCTGGTGATGTGGAAAGCAGACGCCGAAGAAAGAAAAGAAAGAAGGGAAAAAGGGCCCTACACTGAGGGCAAATTATTTTGAAAAAGATTCTCTCGAAAAATCAGAAAAAATTCAAAAATCAAAAATCAAGTTCAAATTCTTGTTTCTTGGAAAATCAAATTTCTTGTTTCTTGACAAATCAAATTCAATTTCTTGACCAATTGGGTGGCAGGACTGGGTCTTATCCCACTGGCCATTCACAAATATCAAGTTGGGCCTGGATTTCGTGCCGCCAACCCTCCAAAAATCACGTCGGGCCTGGACTTTGTGCCGCCGACATCCTATTGAGTCTGAAATTTGTGCCGCCAGTGCAACCAAGGCAGGCTTGGGTGTAATCCCACTGATCAATTCATCATACTGGGGCAAATTATCTTTGAAAAATCAGGAAAAAAAAAATCAATCAGAAAAAATCAGGAAAAAAAAAGAAAAGAAAAGAATCAAAATCAAAATCAAATCAAGTTTCATCGCGGCAGGTTTGGGCTTAATCCCACTGACCGATTATTAAAAGCATTTTCGGGTCAGTCCCATGATTCAAAAGCTTATTCGGGTCAGTCCCACGATCAAAAACTTATTCGGGTCAGTCCCACGATCAAAAGCATTTTTCGGGTCATTTCCACTTCCTCTGGTTTTTCACTTCCACTTCGTCCATCGGTCCATTTCCACTTCCTCTGGTTTTTCCTCAAACCCAGATTTCATGCTCCTCCAGTGAAGGCTTGCTGCAATTTCTGGGTTGGCACATCAGTCGCGTGGCTGGCAAAGCTTTCGACAATAATGGTGTTGATGAGTGCTTGTCCGTGGTTTTCCTTCCTAGCCTGTAGACTCTATCTCTCTCTCTCCATTGTTCCGCAGCTTCCTTGAAGTTCTTCCCAAAACCTAGCCGCCCTCTCTTTTCAGTTTTCCCAGCCGTGAGTCCTTCCCGTATGCTCTCCTCTCGGTCTCACTTGGCTGTAACTCTCTATCCCTCTCTCAAATCTTTCTCAACCATCAACTTCAATCACCTTCGTTGTCCTTGCTGTTCCCCAGAATCTCCCAAACACTCCCTGCTTTCTCTTTTTGTTTTTGCCGTCCAACTCTTTTCGTCCCATCCTCTCTTCCAAACTCTCTTTCGGTTTCTCTCTAGTTTTCTTATGCAGCCGTCCCTTCGATTCTACTCTCAGCCATCAACTAATTTTCTGGTCCTTGCTCCTTCACAAAACCCTCGATGTTTTCCTTCCCTCTCTAATCTCTCAGCTCTCAGTTTTTCTTTTAACCGTTCTTGACTCTCCCCCCCCGAAAAACCCCCCTTGCGGCTGTAGCTCTTTTACCTTTTATATCCACTTCCAAATCTCCTAAAACCCTCATCTCAACGATGAGGATGAGGGCTTGTTACCCCTGTGAAATCCAACCCTCCAATTGTCTCTTACGAATGTCCTTTGCACGCTGCAAAAAATTGCAGCGTGCATGCCGCGACAAAATATATCTTTTTTTTTTTTTTTACAATAATAATTACAGAAATGATAAAATAAAATATAAATAATAATAATAACAAAATTACACAAACCAGGTAACAATAATAATAACAAAACAAAAATAATTTTAAACAAAAAACTAAACAAAAATGGCCATTTTTTAACTTTCAATTTTTCTCTTTTCATCATTTTCTTTTTCTCAAAATAACTTAATAAAAATAACTAAAGTGCCCAAAGATTGAATTTAAAGAAATAAACATATTTTTGTGAACAATTTTTCCTTTCTCTTTTTTTTTTTTTCTTTTCCTCTTTTTCTTTTTTTCCGATCCATCTAAAACCTATTTTTTTTTGAATTTTTCTTCTTTTCCTCTTTTTCTTTAATTTCTTTTTTCTCCTTTTTATAATTTTGCATTTTCATTTTTCTTTCAAGAAAGCATCGAATAAAAACAAAATGACTAAAAAGATTTTTCTTTTCTTTCTAAAAACTCTATAAACTTAAAAACTAAAAAAACTAAAAACTAAAAACTAAAAACTAAAATCTAAAACTTAAAAGTGATTAAAAACCTAAAAATGACAAAATAAAAATGAATAGACAAACTATAAGGGCAAAATGAATAAAACTAAAATAAAATAACAACTAGAAATGCAAAACACACAACAATGAACCAAATGCAAGCGATCTGAAATAAAAATCATGAAGTAGATGCCACATACAAATTATTCAAAATTTGGTGTCTACAATGACGAATGGTTGTTGGCATGCCATTTGGTTGTAAATGTTGAAGTTCAATGTATGTATATGTTTGGTTGATGTTTGGTTGGAATCCGGACTGATTTACATTTCAAATGGCGAAGAAAAATTTTGGCGGGAATGAACAGGACCGAATCCGGCCAGGAATCCGGCCAGAAACTGGCCGGATTGCCGGCTGGATTGGGAAGGTTTTTGGAAAAAAATTTGGCTACTCTCGGCCTTGTATCCGGCCAGATTCCGGCCGGATTCTGACGTGTCCGTCACTGTTCATCATCGGCACGAATTTCGTTTTTTTTTTATTTGGTGATTTTGACTTGTTTGCGCGTGTTAGTATGTTCCGGGACGTAATAGATCGAAGTAAACTGATCCGTAGTCCTGGCGAGAGCTGGGCAGGCTGTGAGAACCCTAACTTCCCTCAATTTTCTTGGCCTTTTGCTTATTTTCTTTTCTCCATTTTTAGTAAAAATTTGTTAACCCTTTCGGTTAAACAATGGAAGGTTCATTGTTATGTGCATTTGTGTGTGAGATATGTGTATATGTGTATGTGTTAGAAGTGCGGTTGAGCGCGGCAATCGAATTCGGAAAAGAGGAAAAAATTTTGTGAAAAGGGAAAGGGCCGAATCCGGCCGGAAATCCGGCCAGATCTTGGCCGGATTGCTGGCCGGATTGTTGAGGGAATTTGAAAAAAATTTGAGTTAGCCTCTGCCTCATATCCGGCCAAGAATCCGGCCGGAAATCCGGCCAGATTCTGGCCGGATTGTGACGTGTCACAGCCGGTCAGAGGCTTTGACCGGCTGTTTCCTTCATTCTTATCTCATTTTTTTTGGCCCAAAATATCTCATTTCATCCTTGTTCAGCCGGCTAACTTGAGAGGAAAAGAGAGAAAACTCTTCATTCTTCATCTTTGATTTTCTTCAATCTTGAAACTTCACCAATAGATTTTAAATTCCCTCCATACAAGTGAGCTTCTTGGAAGGTTAAAGCTTTTGGGTGGAGTGATTTTAAAGGGGAGCTTGGAATTGCTAGTCTTCTTGAGATTGTGAGGTAAGATGATTAAGAAAGTTCTTTCTTGCTTTGATTATGGTATAGCAGTGATTTGTGGCGGTTATACATGTTATACTGTGAATGATTTCATGGGTTTAATGGATTATGGTGAAGCTTTATATTTATTTATGATTTTTCTATTTGCATTTGAAGTTGTCTTTGTGGCCATGTAAGATGAAGGGGAATGTTATAGAATGAGGCTAGTTAATGTAAATGATGGTTAATAGCAAGAAATTTTTTTGTTTAGAAGGAAATTTGGAAAAGTTAGGGTGTCACACCCTTCAATTCTGTCCGGCACTGTTCACCCTAGTTAGAGGCCGAATTGGCCTTGGCTTAAAACATGAAAGTTGTAGGTATTGATGTGTTTGAGGTGCCTGTAAAATTTCAGGTCAATCGGAGTAGTGTAGAGTGAGAAAAGTCAAATTTACCCCTGCTGCTCTGGTTTCATCCGAACTTGGGAATTGTTGCAGTAATTAGCTATTTTGGCTAGGAAAACTTCTGAACTGGTTGTAGAGGTCTTCTAATGAAATGTAGCCTGATGTCCTAGCTATCATTTGGCTTTGGAATCAATGGATTTGGACCTAAGTAGACCGAATTGTAGTTCGTTAACCAGAACGTGGTTTGTCCACCTGTTTTTGCGGTTCTGATCTGGTATCTTGTATTTTTGACCTAGTTACACTACAAACTAGACTGAGTGACCTTCTACATTGTTGTAGCACTATCTCTTAGCTTCGAAACGGTGGGTCTTGAACCCTAATCCAATAATCGTAGTGCCTTTAGTGCCATTCCCGCAAAATGATGTCAAGCATTGTTTTATCTGAAAATGTTTCTAGCTTGCTTTTCATAGTTATTGTTGTATTTATATGACTTTAAGCCTAGTGAACGGCTTTTGGACATGAGATTATTCTATATGACATGTTGGGACTGATTTGAGAAAAATAATGAAGCCATTAATGGCTGGAAAAATAGGTAAACACAAGGGACATGCCGTCCGTTTATTTTCTTGTAAAATGAATAAGTTAAAGTGGTTTTCGAAAATGTATTTTGTATCAAATTGAACGTATTTCCTTGGAAGTATCTTCAGGTCTTTGAATAAGGGTTCACAGACTAAATTTCTATTCGAACTCGTATATTGTCTTTTGGCAAATAATGGAACCGTTTTATCTTTTGAAAACATGATACCTCTTTCGTTCAAACTTCAAATGGTCCTTAAGCCTTTCCAACCTATAGAGGTATGAGTTCGGGTTTTATCGGCCATAAGTGCATTGTTTCTAAGCAAGGTTTTAAGCGTGGAAGTTAAAGTATTTTGTCCTCCTTTTCACATGATTTTTATCAAGGCATTGGTTATTTATTGGCCACTTGTATAAATATGCTTTTGAGTCATATAAGCAATTTTGAAAGAATGTTTTCTTAGTCTCTATTGGAATTTTGAATTGTTTTGAATTAAGTGTTTCCTCTTAGAGATTTTAATAACCCTTTTTGATTTGGGTTTACGTTTGGATTTCGAGTTCTAATTATTTCCATCCATGGATCCAAATGCCCTCTTCACACTTTAAAAGTCAGTTTCCTACGTTTACTCGCGAGTAGTCGGGTATTTCTTGATTTCATCTAAATCATGCTAGATGAATTGTAATGTGATCTTTGTGAAATTTTAGGTTTCCTTGGTGATTGAGAAGTGGGCGTTATTTTGCGTGTCTAGGTGAGTGTTCCTTATTTGTTATATTTCCTGATTATATGGCTTGTTTGAATGATTGATAACATGTTAAACGCTTTCAATGATTGCTAAAACGATTTTCGAGGCGAGTGTGTACTTTACCGCACTTAGCCTAAATGATTGTGAAATTTTAATGATTGAGCGATTGAAATGTTAATTGTGCATGAATGTAGGCCTTCGGGCTGAACAGGCCATTGCCCCTTGTTACCGGTCGTCTCGAGCCAGTCGGACTCGGTCGAGCGATTAGGAACTTGGGTGAACGATCCGGTATACTCGAGTATTACCCTGTAGGTTGGTGGAGCCTGGCCAAAAGCCAGGGACGGGGTGAATGAAATGAATGAATGAATGAACGAGGGGTTTTACTTATACAAAATGCATTTTCAAATGATTGAAGGAAGGAGAATGGAAGGAGAATGAATGAATGAAGGAATGAACGATTGGCTCCTTGTGAGCCCGTATCCTTTTAATGAATGTGTTTATCGCTTTATTGTACTTGTATCGTGAATTGTTGTTTACATGCATTTGTTTCTCTTGTTGCCTATGTGTACGGAACCTCACTGAGCTTTCCAGCTCATCCCTTTAGTTTTTGTTTTCCTTAGCAGGGGAAGACGTGCGAGGACGGAAGCTACGAATAGATTAGCCGTTTTAGTACTTTGGTTTCTTTTGTAAAGGTTCTCGCCCTAGTGCTTGGCACGGGCTGGTTGTATGGTGAATTGAGAACCTATATTTTGACAGTTGTACTTCCATTGAGACAGTAATGTATATAAGTTTATGTTTAAGTTTGGAATTATTGTTATTTCGATTGTTTTGTGGATTTTCTTATCTTTTCTTATAGTGACTGACTGAGTCCCGGCGAGAGCTGGGCAGGCGGTCCGCCGATACCCTGGGGTACGCCCTAGGGAGAAGTGGGGCCGTTACGCAGGCAGTCCGCTAACCCCTTTGGTTCGCCTTAGAGGAAGGTGGGGCTGTCACACCTTGGATTCTTATCCATGCCTTCCCTTTCTTCAAATGTGACTCCCGAATCTTTTTCTCTGATTTTCGTAGATTTGGAGTCATTTAAAAAGGGTTTTCTATTTTTTCCTTTAAAATTCATTTTTTGGTGACTTGGTACACCTCAACTCAATACCAAGTGGCGACTCCATTTTCCATTCAAAAAATCCTTTTTAAACTATATTTTGGGTCAAATCGTCGCATTTTCAAGTCCCATTTAAACCCATATTTTTCCATTTTCTTTTTAAATCAAAAATTCATTTTCCAATCAAAAATTGAATCAAAAGCCATTTTTTCTAAACTCGTCTTTTATTTTTCTTATTTAAAAAAATGGGGCGCGACACCTTAGAGTAGCGACACAGTTTTTGAAATTAGGTCATAACTCACGCTACACAAGTCCAAATTGAAAATGGTTTATTTTGTTAAAAACTAGATTCAAAAGACTATAAATCATTAGAAGAAATTGTATTTAAATTCTTTTCACAAGAGGAGTGAAATTGAGCTACAAGATGCAGCTGTACAGTTTCTCGGGTAAACCGTAGAAGCAAATCAGTCCACTTTGCTGGTTCGCTACGGCTCACAGGAAATGAATTAGCTGGGGAATTTTATACCCTTAGAAATTCCTTGGTGTCTAATTTCAAATGCTGTAAACGAAACTTCATTTCGACTTTTGTACAAAGATTTATGTGCAGTCAAAGAGACCCTGGTCGGCTGACCTGGGCAGATTTTCCAGATTTCTTTCTTTTCTCAAAACTCAAGTTTTACCCAACCAATTGAAACAATTTTTGAGAGATAATTTTTACACACACAAAACAACATATAACAGGTATTTTTACAGCCATTTGAGCTACAAAATTCAAAATTAAAGCAAGGGAACAAGGCGGTAGAAATTTCGGACAGCATGCTTCTTTCTCTCTTCAAGTTTTCTTTTTCAACTCTCAACCAAAACCAAGTTACTGTAACTTATCAAAACAGCAACTAAACAAGCAATTCCTCAACGCCACTACCTAAGAAACCACCACAAGTCCTCGACCTAGTGTCAAGGTTCTTAGTGTGACGACCCCACTTCTCCCAAGGGCGAACCCAAGGGTATCGGCGGGCCGCCTGCCTAGCTCGCGCCAGGACTCAAAACTTAAAACAATTAAAGCCACAAAATTCAAAAGAGTACTATATACAACCCCAAAAGAGTTATAATTACATTCTCCAAAAGTATCGAGTCAAACCACCAAAACAAAAACAAACATCCTAACTGTTCAACTATTACAAGCCAATCTTACTATACTAGTATACGAGCCAAAAGTCCCCGCGTCGGCCCCTGCTAAGGAAAACAAAAGGAATGGGGTAAGCTATATGCTTAGTAAGTAAACAGGGGCGAAAGCATAAATTTCACGTAACAGTTACACAATAAGAGTAAAGCAAAAGCAGAAAAGTAACATCACATAATAAGGATACAGGTGGCTCCAAAGCCAACTCATGTGCCATGCGTGATCTCCTGCCGACACTCCGTCGACTGCAAATAATAGTCCGTAGAACTTCACTTGTACACCCACCGACACCTTATCACCCTCACTGGCCAGTCACCTCACAAACTTGCCCGGGCGAACGAAATCACAAACTTGAGCTTGAGTCACAAGCTCGGGTCACAAACTTGGTCACCTTCTCGGTGAACCGGATTCACAAAATTGGTTCATAAAATGAACCTACAAACTTGGTGACCTCAGACTAAGTTGGACTGCCTTCGACCAAGCCCTAACCGGCTCGAATAGTCCAACCAGGTCAAGAGTTCGCCCCAAACTCACAAACTTCACAAAATTATTCAAAATCACAAACTTTGCAAACTTCACAAACTTTATTCGAAAGTCGCCCCGAGCCACAAGCTCAAGGGTTTTGGTTCCAAAAGGTTCATATACATATGCCAAGTACAATTATACATCCAAATTAGGGTTTAGGTCGAGTGCGATAAAGTACACCCTCGCCTAAGTGCCCTTTTTACATATCTCAAACACATAGCAAAGAAAACACACCAAACTGGCCTGAATACTTACTCAAAATACCAAAAGTAGTACGGAAGCAAAATCGCTTCGCGCGTTCGCTAGTAGTGGCCCCACCGGCTCCGCCTAGCTCACCGCTGTCTGAAATAGAAGATTTTATCACAAACGGCCACTAACATGCCCAAAACAAGCAAAACGGCAAAACGACACGCGCGCACGTAAATATGACGGACGGAAACGGAAACGGCAGATTTGATACTCATTTCTAGTTTACCCATAAGTTGAGCTACGAATATCGGATTAAGGCGTATGAGATGCCAAATCGAAGCTTAAAGGATGAACAACAACTGTTATGAAGACATCCAGAACTGAAACTGGAGGCTTCAGTCCCAAATGAACCAATCACAATCACTTACGAAATCTGGCCAATGCACAAATGGTCAGTTTTGAGTGCGAACTGTTTTCTATGCTACACATTGTCAAAAGAGCTGAAAATTAGCAGTTAGATAGTTCATTCCAAATGGAACAATTTTCATGAAGGTCGGCAATCCAAATTCGGAACGGAAATTGGTCATCAGGACCAAAACAGATTTCTGGTCATTTTCACGGGCAGGCCTTGTTTGCTCGGCTATATCTCAGGTTTTATAAATCCGATTCATGAAATTCCAAGGGCGTTAGAAAGCTCTGATATAGGGCTATAAGTTTGGTGTTTTGGTCGGAAGCCCAAACAGCTTGTAACTCAGTCAAATGTGAAGCCAAAGTTCCAGCCATAAACTTTCCAAAAACGTACCAGAATCACAAACCGTATTTGACCTCAATATGCGGTAATGACACCAAATTCACTACGGTTATCGGATGGGGGTGTAAGACCCACCGTTTCGAAGCTAAGAAACAGGGCTACAACAATGTAGAAGACCACTCAATCCAGTTCCTAACACAACTAGGTCAAATATGCAAAATACTATACCAGAATTCCCAAAACAGGTTTGCAAAACGCAGAAAACTGTAATCGGTATATCTCAGTCCATACAAGTCCAAATGCTGAAATTCCAAAGGAATATGATAGCTAGGACATTCAGATACATTTCACCAGAAGACACCAACTTCAAAATCCAAACCAATTCCAATCAAAATGGCCAAATACAAACGCAGTTTTCGCATTCTGTCCAAAGCAGAACAGCTACAGTAATTTCGTCATAACTCACTCTACACTAATCCAAATGACCTAAAATTTTACAGGCACCTCAAACACATCAATACCTACAACTCTCATGTTTTGAGCAAAGTCCAATTCGGCCTCTAACCCTATGATCCAAAACCGGACAGAATTGGGGATTTAAGAACCCTAGCTTTGCAATTTTCACACCAAATCCAAAATTGGTTGCATTTATCCACATTTCACATCCACTAGAGCCATTATAGTCCATTGCCAATCATCACAAACAACCACACCATCATAATCCAATTAAACCAGAAAAATCATCATAAAATGGAAAACTTCACCAAATCACTCCAAACCAAGATAAAAACCAGAAATTTCAGCACTTTAATCACTAATAAGCATAACTTAAGCTTCATTAAGTGCAAGAGTATGTTAAATCATCACTTACCTAGTATACAAGAGAAGAGGAGTTGTAGACCACCTTAGCTCTTCCAAACAAATCCACAAAACAACTCACAACCACCACTTGAAGATGTTTTATAGAGCAAAATCAAGGTTGGATGGTTGGTTTGATGATTTGGAACAAGATTGAAGTGTTTCTTCTTTGTACTTGGAGCAAGAGAGAGAGAAAGAGAGAGAGGAGAGAGCCGGCCATGGAGTAGGAGGAAATGGTGATTTTTTGGTGAATTTTTGAGATATTTAACCTTTGGTCAAAAAAGTCAAAAATATGAATAGTAACTCTTAAGTCTTCTCCAATGAAATGGTGACACTTGTCACCACCATTAATGCATTCCTATCTTTCTTTTCTCTCTCACATCAATCACTTCACACACACTACTTATCTCTTGACACCCGATAAATTTTAAACAGTATCCGGAATTTAACCTAATTGGCCGAATTTTTCCGAACTTTTCGCACTAGTGGGTCCCACGTCCGATATACGTTCTTAATTTCTCAAAATCTAACCAATACTAGAAAAATCATCTAAAAACTATATTTACTCATAAAAATTATCTGGAGAATTTTCTAATAAAGAAAATGTAGAAAAAACGGATTTTCAATCTTAACCGGAACTTAGGGTTTAAATCTTAATCCCTACTTAGGGTTTTCGAAATACTCCCAAAACCAAACGTTACCGCCTAATTAATGAATATATCAACGTAGAACGAACTGGGGCCTCACACTTAGAATCCATCAACAACCCAATGTTTAACTAGTTAAAATTAACTAAACTAACCATAAATCAGGAGGAAAAATGAGAGCTTTAGGAGTTTTACATTTCTTCCAAGTATAGGGTGCAAGACTACAGGAAAACCAAGCTCTAAGACTCCAAGTATCTTCCTCCTCCAAGTCCCCTTTCAAACTCGAGTGATGTTCCAAGACAACAAGCAAAATTGGTGTAAGTTTTTGGAGTAAAATGGAAGGAATGCTAGCTGAAATTTTGGTGAGGAAATGAGAAAGAGTGGCCGGCCAAGAGGGGAGGGAAAAGAGAGGGTTTGGGTGGGTTGTTGGTGAAGTGATGGAGTGAAAGAAAAACATGACATAAAGGTGCTTTGGTACCCAAAAGTCAACAAATGAATAGGAGGCCATTAGTGTTCCTAATTGAGCTTAATTCAACTCACTCACCTCTAATCGCTCAATTAAGTTTTCTTAGTCTAGTATTGATCATCCTTAATTCTGCAAGACTACTACACTCTCGGATCGAATTTTTGCCTCAGAAAACGTATATTTACTAATTCTCACTAGTTGAGCTGCCGAAAAATTAACTTTTAAAACAAATATGCCAAAATATAATTTGGGATAATGTACAATGTAAAAATAACTTAATTTGAGCAAACGAATAAATAAATAATTAAATAAGCCAATAAAATAAAAGTAAGTAAAAATAAAATTCGGGTCCTCACATCCTTCCTCCCTTGAAAAGAATTTCGTCTTCGAAATTCATACCTCGATTTATGAATAACTCTGGATACTTCTTTCGGATCTCCTCTTCTACTTCCCAAGTCGCTTCCTCAATTCCATGATTTTTCCAGAATCTACAATACAAGTTCTCAACATGTCTTCTAGAGTTTGAATTGTCCTTTCCGATTGCCATCGGTTTGCAGGTGGTAGGTGGTACTAAAATTTAGTTTAGTCCTTAAGCTCTCTTGCATCTTTTGCCAAAATCGAGACACAACGTAGGGTCCGGATCCGATATTATACTTACTGGTATCCCATGTAACCTTATAATTTCGTCCAAAATTTCCTTTCCAGGGTGGTAGTTAAGCACACAGTCATAATCTTCCAAAATTTTCACCCATCCAAATTGCCTAAATTTCAACTCTTAGAACCCCTTTCCTCATTATTAGCCACAAATAAAGAATTCGTGCTCAAATCCAAGAATAAGGTGTAGAAATTGAATCACATATAGGGGTTTAATTGCAACCAAACACAGATATGTAATATCACTAATCAAAACATTAGGCACCACATTTACTGTTCCTAATGGAGATTCAACATATATATAAGTCTTCCACTACGCATAGTTTAATAAATACAGTTATTTCAAGTAAAACATTACTAATTGCTAACTTTACTATTACAGCAATTTCACCCTCATGAAATTCATTTATTTTGAGCAATTCTTCACTTGATGTCCAAGTTGGCCGCATTTGAAACATGCACCAGTTTTTGAATAACATACTCCCGTGTGACTTTTGTTACAGGTTTCACACTTAGCGGTTATGCCTCTCTTTTTGAAATGTCTATTATTTCTTTATCCATTCCCTTTATCCTTCATAGCGAGTTCTTCACCACTAATCACTTTACGTTTCCGTTTAATATCGTGGGAACTTCCTTCACCCCTTTTAACTTGATTATTAAGAATGTCTTGAGATGTTATTCGACCAGGCGAATGCACCAATTCAAACTAATTCCGCACCTCTTCCGAGATCCCTTTGCATCCCTTTTTCAATTCCACATTCTTGTGTAGCAGCTCAATTTTCTCCACATATTCTTTTTTTCATCGTCCTTCCCAGAAATTAGCCAATTTCTTTTGAAATTCTATCTCCTTTCAAAGAATATCTATTCCTTATGCATATCTCCCAAATGTCATCTCACTGATTGGCTTAAATCAAATGCTAGCCTGCCAGGCAATTCAAAGGATCAAATGAGTGACTATTCACAATGGAAAACTCTGGCCATATTACTCTTCCGTTCTTTTGCTCACAGGTTATCCCAGAATATAAATTTTAACGATTCTCTACTTACTATGGATGAGTTCTGGGGTTCCACAAGGATTACTGTCATCACTTATACACATAGCAAAATATAGAATCATATTCCTTAATATAAAAGTTTCACACCCTAACTCACTCTCCAATACTCACTTACAAAGTTGCTCAAGAAAAAACCCTAACCTCTTACTCTCACTAGTGCCTTATATTATCCTCTCAAACCAATTTTCTGTTGTTTCGGGATCAGATCCTTCATGAAACCTAGGTGGAGCGAACTTTAGGAACCGCTCTAGAGCTCTTTTCTCACTTCTCGTTTGGTTTCTAGGTTGGTTAATTGGCTCAGGGCCTTGACGCTCAGCTAAATGCTCAAGAACATTAGTTATGTGGTTAAGGATCGTAGTCACTTGGTTACCTTCTTCATTGTTAGGGTTTTGATTCGAACCAGTCGCTGATCCCTCATCTCTCTCGGGAGTGCGGGTTGCTGAAGCCCACGCCCACAACCTTGTCCACGTCCTCCCCGATCCATGTAGCAAGATTCTAAATGCATAATTAAAAGAGGAAAAATAAGTGCAGAGATTTAAAATATGTGCAAGTTGCAAGAACACTTTTAAAATTAAAGCATAGATCTTTACATAAACTAAAAGTTATGTCACATGCCAAGAGTGCATACAACGAGTCAATAATATCAAATACAAGACATAGGCATCCAAGTACCTCAAAATACAGGGGTACATGCAACAAAATACAAAAGGTCTCAAGGCTAGAATCACCCGTGCTAAATCCTTAGCAAAAGTCAAAAGGTCGGGAGATCACTAATCTAAGTGAATCGAACTAGTCGATCATACAATCTCAGAAGGGTCCTTCTCGGGGTCCTCCTCGGGATCCTCCTCCATCGGCTCCATCTCCACCTCAACAACAGGAGTAGCCTCCCCAGGTCCACCTTCTCCCATGACCTTCTCTATGTGCTCGGTCATGGTTACACATTCAACCATAATGCCATCCACCCAATCTCTCACCTCCTCGACCATCCGAATGAGGCGCCCATCGGTCGTCCGAAATCGAGCATAGGAGGCGTCAGCCTTCTGACGTTCCTCAAGTTGTGACGGCCCCACCTCCCCCTAGGGCGTATCCCAGGGTTCGGCGGAACGCCTGCCCAGCTCTCGCTGGGACTCAGTCGTTCACTACATTCCTCAAACAAATTACAATATAAATCTCAAAATTACATCAAATTCTCCGATAATTACATGTTATAAGCGAAGCGGAAACGATTCCCAACTATACATCAAATGATTCCAAATCCAAACTGTACAAGATATAAGCCATCCAGTCACGTGAATAAGTACTACAAGTCCTTCCTTCGCCTTGAGCCTTGTGGAGGGGAATAAAATAGTTTTGGGGTGAGCTAAAAGCTCAGCGAGTAACCAGTAAAATCAGTAATCAAATTGGTTTCACAATAGTTCATTTCAATGATGTCATAAATCAAACGATAAGTCCAGAAACAATTACAACATTTACAATACGTTAAGTATGGAATATCAATAATTCAAGAAACATTTAGCATGGAAAGCAATAAGACACACATTAAAAGGATACGGCTCACATGGAGCCAAATATTCCCGCGCTCGCTCGTTCTCCTGACATTTCCTCCTTTCTTCAATCTTTTGTAAATAAAACCCGCGCTTCATTTAATCATTCATTTCATTCACCCCCTTCCCAGCCACCGGCCGGGCTCCACCAGACTTCAAGGTAATACTTGAATATACCAAAACGTTCACCCAGGTCCCTAATCGCCCGACCGAGTCCGCTTCTGGCTCGAGACGACCGGTAACAAGGGGCAATGGCCAGTTCAGCCCAAAAGACTTACATTCATGCGCAAGTAGCATTTAATCATTAATCATTGAAAATTTCATATTTATTTAGGTCGAGTGCGATAAAGTACACCCTCGCCTAAAAAACTCGTTTTAACAATCATTGAAAGCACTTAACACATTATCAATCAATAATAACTAGCCGATAAGTCAAGGAAATATAACAACCAAGGAACACTCTCATACAAGCACGCATGATATGCAAGAAAACAGTTCAAAAATAAATAACAAAAACAGTTCAAAAGTAACTTTGGAAACAGGTCAAAAGTAAATAATGCAAGAAAACGGTTCAAAAGTAACTTTGGAAACAGTTCAAAAGTAAATAATGCAGGAAACGGTTCATAAATAACTTTGGAAATAGTTTGAGGTCACTCACCTCCGTGGCTCAGAAACCATCCATCGTATATCATTGCTTTGCTCAAATCCAAGTCTTAGATCACAAACTCAATGCAAACAAGTCCCTTCAAAGTTCGGACAGCACTTCCCCTGAATTTGCTAACTTTCCAGCCATCATGGCTTCATTATTTCCTCATTCAAACCCAAAGGTACACACACAATCATAAGTTCATTCAATATCCATTCAGCAAGCTCCTAGTAGTACAAGTACAAGTCAAGTTAGGGAAAAGTCCGGAAATGAAAGTTAAGCTCTAAACCAGAAAAATAGTTTTTGACATCCTTTTGCGGTAATGGCACCAAAGGCACTACGATTTTCGGATGAAGGTGCAAGATGCACCGTTTCAAAGCTAAGAGATTGGGCTACAATATTACAGAAGGTCACTCAACCCAGTTTTGAGTGTAACCAGGTCAAAAATGCAATCTACTACACCAGAATCGCAAAAACAGGTTCACAAACCGCATTCTGGTTCAAACATCATAAATCAGGCTCCCTAAGTCCAAATCAAGTGATACCAAAGCCATCCGAAAGCTAAGATAAACAGCTACAATTCATCAGAAGACCTCAACAACCAATTCTGAAGCATTCCCAACCGAAATAACCAATTACAGACGCAACTATCAAATTCGGATAGAAACAGGGCAGCAGGGATAATTTCGATTTTTCTCAAGCTACGCTATTCCGATTGACTTGCAATTTTGTAGGAATCTCTAAAATATCATTCCATACAACTTTCATGTTTTAGCCCAAGGCCAAATCATGCATTTTCAGGATCAAAAATGGAAAACTACACGAAAACAGAATTCTGGGCGCGAAACAGGTTGCATGGACAGTCAATGGTATTTCGGTCATTTCACATGCTACAGTGGTCGGATCAAGCTGAAATTTTGTAGGCAACTAGTTTATACCCTTGGCTACAACTTTCATGTTTTGGCCAAATCTAATTCTTTAAGGATCATGGTGAAAAGTCACGATCAGATTGGGTGAAAACACAACCCTGTTCACTGAACTCCTACCTAGATCAGTCTGGGTATTTCCATCTTATCTCAGGCTACCCAGCTCGGATTTGGCTGAAAATTTACAGGCAACTAGAAAACATCGTTCTCTACAACTTTTATGTTTTGTGCTAAGGCCAATTCGGCCTCTAACTAGGTGTTACAGTGCCGAGCAGAATTGGGGAAATGAAACCCTAACTGGAAATTTTTGCATTCAAGCCAGAAATTTTCCACTAAAACATCTCTTTAGCTATCACAAGTCATTAATTTAACATAATCAAGAACAAAGGAAGGATGGCTAGACATGATACCTTCAAATATCAAGAAAGGTGATGGCTTAGGGATTTTTCTTCCAAAACAACTCCACCAAGAGCTTCAATCTTCCTTAGCTAGCAAGTTTTATGGAGTAATTTGCAATTTAATCAGTTGGAACTCATGATTTGGACAAGAAATTGAAGTGCAAGATGATGGATTTTCTCTCTCTTTTTCTCTCAAAATTTCGTCCAAGACAAGCTAAAATGGAGAGAAATTGGGTCCAAATTGATTTTAGTAAAGTTAGAAAAGTCTTGGTCAAAAGTCAAGGTCCAATGGTTTTGTGACAAATGGTCCTTTAGGGTTTTAATCTTATCTTTTTGTCTCTCCAATAATAATCCATCTAAGTAACATCTAATTATCTCTTAGCACCTTGTAAAATAATCACAGTATCCCAAACTTAACCTAATTGGTCGAATTTTTCCGAACTTTCCGTACTAGCGGGTCCCACGTCCGGTATATGCTCTTAATTTCTAAAAAACTAACCGATATTAGAAAAATTATCTAAAAACTATATTTACCCAATAAAATATCTGGAAAAATTTTCTAATAAAGAAATTGTCAAAAAGGCGGGCGATCAAAAAAATAAACCCTAGAAACTTAGAAAATTTTCGGGTTCTCGCACTCATTCTTTCGGGGTGTCACACAAGTACTCTAACCTCCAGCTCCTGGACCCTGGTGGTTGGGCGTCCACAGTCGCCCTCAACTCTCGATTATCCTCTTGGGCTATCCTATTCGCATTAGATAATTGCCTCCAATCATCGATTACCGCTAGTACCACATCATTAGGGTATGAGTAAGTTCTCTAACAATCACATGACGGCCTATCTCGACGAACTAGGGTCCACTGCCAAAGAGGGCACCCAGCTCTCTCTCGATAACGAATCGCTGAAAGGTGCCTCAGAGGCGACTCATTCCTACCATGACCTACAATTAACCCACAAAATTAAAGGTTAAAACCTTATAATTACTGGTGCCATTAAAAAATTTAACTTAAGGTTTATCACGAATTTCTATAACTAAAAGTTTATGACTAGAACTCCAAATACTATTTCAGGTATTTCAATTCTAGCGCTCTGATACCAACTGTGACGCCCCCACCTCCCTCTAAGACGACCCCTAGGGTATCAGTGGAACGCCTGCCCAACTCTCGTCAAAACTCATGTACTCATTCAAGCTTAATAAAGGATTGCAAGTTAACCATCGAGTTAATTAAGAAATACTTCGAATATACAAGTTCAAACCACAAAAATCCAAGTATAACAAAATCTACACTTTAAGTATCTCCAAATACATATAAAAGGTTCACAACCTTCCACCAAAATCGCTAGTCTAGAACTTCTAAACTTTCACTTCCAAAACCTGTTAAGAAAAACAAACTTAAAGGGATGAGCTAACGCTCAGTGAGGCCAAGAAAATCAAGCAAGCAAGCAAGTAGCACCAATTAATCAAATAGCATTCTTGAAAGCTACATTAACATGATGTGATGCCCTGGAAAAAAAAAAGAGTTTGAGAACCCGGAAATTTTATAATTTTCTAGGGTTTATTTTTTTTAATGCCCGCCTTTTCTATATTTTCTTGATTAGAAAAATTCCCCAAATAAAGTTTATGAGCAATATAGTTTTAAAATGATTTTTCTAATATCGGTTAGTTTTTGAGAAATAAAGAGCGTATATCGGACGTGGGACCCGCTAGTGCGAAAAGTTCGGAAAAATTCGGCCAGTTAGGTTAACTTTTGGATACTGGGTTTAATTTACCGGATGTTAAGAGATAATTAGAGGTTGCTTAGATGGTTAATAATGGAGAGACAAAAGGATAAGTGTTACAATTAAAAGGTGCTAGCTGTCGCGACCCGATTGGAGTTGGACTTTGACTTAACTTTCTTACCTTTACTAAATACCAAAATTTGACCAAAAATATCCCATTTCTTCTTCCTTCTTGGCTGAACACTTGAGAGAAATAAAGAGAGGAAAAGTTTCATCTTCAACTTCAAATCCAAGCCAAATCTTAAGTTCCAACCATTGGAAACTCAAATTACTCCATACAAAGTGCTAGTTAAGGAAGATTAGGAACTTGAATGGAAGGATTTTTGGAGGACAAAGCCTAAGCTCCTACCTTTCTTGTGGTTTTAAGGTATTTTGCCAAGAACATCCTCTTTACTTCAATTAATTGCTTATTAGTGATTTTTAGTTGTTTTAGATGTTGTTTTGTGGAAGATTAGCACTTGAATGCATGAATTCCAGATTAGGCTTTCACTAACCCCTATTCTTCCCGTTTCTGTTTGACCAGGTTAGAGGCCGAATTAGCCTTAGCACAAAACATGAACGTTGTAGAGAATGATGTTTTCTAGTTACCTGTAAAATTTTAGCTCAATCTGAGCTCGGTAGCCTGTGAAAAGACCGAAATACCCCTGCTATCCTGTTTCTATCCGAGAATAGTAATCAGCTTTGGTAATTGGGTAGTTTGACTGGGAATACTACCGATTTGGTTGTTGATGTCTTCTTAGGAATTATACCCTTGTATCTTAGCTTTCTAATGGCTTTAGAATTACCTGAATTGGAGTTGTGTGTGCTGAGATATGAGGGAATAAAGCAGGACTGCTAGTTGATTTCTGCAGTGAATTTCGAACTGGAAAATCTGGAGTTATTTTGGATATTTTGACCTAGTTAGGGTGAGAACTGGACTGAGTGGTCTTCATGAAAGTTGTAGGGAATGATATTTTAGAGGCAGCTACAAAATTGTAGGTCAATCGGAGTAGTGTAGAATGAGAAAAGTCGAAATTACTATTGCTGTTCTGGTTTTACCCGAAATGGAGAATTGCGCCTGTAATTGGTTGTTTTGGCTGGAATTGCTTCCGAATTGGTTGTTGGGGTCTTCTGATGAAATTTTTCCCTGTTTCTTAGCTATCATCTGGTTTTGGAATTTCTGGATTTGGACTTGTAGAGCCTGAGTTATGATGTTTCTGCTAGAATGCGTTTTGGTGAATCTGTTTTACATTTTTGATGTGGTATCTTGCATTTTTGACCTGTTTGCACTCAAAACTGGGTTGAGTGACCTTCTGTAATATTGTAACCCTATCTCTTAGCTTCGAAACGGTGTATCTTGCACCTTCATCCGACAATCGTAGCGCCTTTTGTACCATTACCGTAAAATGACGTCAAAACCTGTTTTTCTGGTTTTGAGCTTAACTTTCATTTTCGGATTTTTTCCTAGCTTGACTTGTCTTTGTACTACTTGGACCTTGCTGAATGGCTATTGGATGAACTTGTTGTTGTGTGTGTACCTTTGGGACTGGCTGAGGAAATAATGAAGCCATGATGGCTGGAAAAGTAAGCAAATTTGGGGGAAGTGCTGTCCGAACTTTTAAAGGACTTGTTTGCATTGAGTTTGTGATCTAAGACTTGGGTTTGAGCAAGACAATGACATATGTTGGATGATTCTGAGCCATGGAGGTGAGTGACCTCAAACTACTTCTAAAGTTATTTATGAACCGTTTCTTACATTATTTACTTTTGAACTGTTTCCAAAGTTACTTTTGAAATGTTTTCTTGCATATCATGCGTGCTGGCATGTGAGCGTGCCTTGTTTGCTATATTTCTTGACTTCATGACTTGTATTTTGGTTGATAACGTGTTAAGCGCTTATAATGATTTCCAAAACGAGTTTTCGAGGCGAGTGTGTACTTTATCGCACTCGACCTCGATAAATGTGAAATTTTCGATTGAAATGTTACTTGTGCATGAATGTAAGCCTTTTGGGCTGAACTGGCCATTGCCCCTTGTTACCGGTCGTCTTGAGCTAGAAGCGGACTCGGTCAGGCGATTAGGAACTTGGGTGAACGTTTGGTATACTCGAATATTACCTATGTAGGTTGGTGGAGCCTGGCCAAAAGCCAGGGACGGGGTGAATGAAATGAAATGAATGACCAAATGAGCGAGGAAATGTCAGGAGAATGAATGTATCCTTTCATGAATGTTACTATCGCTTTCCATTGTAAATGTTTCTTGAATTATTGATAATCCATATTTACTGTTTTGCAAATGTTGTAGTTGTTTCCGGATTTATCATTTGATTTATGACATCATTGCTATATGACATCATTGAAATGAACTATTGTGAAACCGATTTGATTAATGATTTTTTGGTTACTCGCTGAGCTTTTAACTCACCCCAAAACTATTTTATTCCCCTCCACAGGGCTCGTGGCGAAGGAAGGACTTGTAGTACTTGTGCACGTTTATGGATGGCCTAAACTTTGTACAATTTTGGATTTGGAATTATTTTATGTATATTTGGGATTAGTTTCCGCTGCATTTGTGACATGTAATTATTGGAGACGGATGTGTATTTGTGGACCATTTGATGTATACTTGAGATTTGTATTGTATTTATTTGAGGACTGTAGTGAACGACTGAGTCCCGGCGAGAGTTGGGCAGGCGGCCCGCCGAACCCTGGGGTACGCCCTAGGGGGAGGTGGGGCCGTCACAGTTGGTATCAGAGCCTAGGCTTCAGATTTCTGTAGTGTATCCTAGGCTTGAAGTTTTGGATGCCGGACTGTGGGTTTGATTTGACTCTTGAGAGATTTGTGCGGGATGTCTTGACTTGATTGGTACAAGATGGAATGTCGAGGATGACATTCTTTTAAGGAGGGGAGATTGTGATTCCCCGGAAAAAAAAAAGAGTTTGAGAACCCGGAAATTTTCTAATTTTCTAGGGTTTATTTTTTTTAATGCCCGCCTTTTCTACATTTTCTTGATTAGAAAAATTCCCCAAAAAAAAGTTTATGAGCAAAAATAGTTTTAAAATGATTTTTCTAATATCGGTTAGTTTTTGAGAAATAAAGAGCGTATATCGGACGTGGGACCCGCTAGTGCGAAAAGTTCGGAAAAATTCGGCCAGTTAGGTTAACTTTTGGATACTGGGTTTAATTTACCGGATGTTAAGAGATAATTAGAGGTTGCTTAGATGGTTAATAATGGAGAGACAAAAGGATAAGTGTTACAATTAAAAGGTGCTAGCTGTCGCGACCCGATTGGAGTTGGACTTTGACTTAACTTTCTTACCTTTACTAAATACCAAAATTTGACCAAAAATATCCCATTTCTTCTTCCTTCTTGGCTGAACACTTGAGAGAAAGAAAGAGAGGAAAAGTTTCATCTTCAACTTCAAATCCAAGCCAAATCTTAAGTTCCAACCATTGGAAACTCAAATTACTCCATACAAAGTGCTAGTTAAGGAAGATTAGGAACTTGAATGGAAGGATTTTTGGAGGACAAAGCCTAAGCTCCTACCTTTCTTGTGGTTTTAAGGTATTTTGCCAAGAACATCCTCTTTACTTCAATTAATTGCTTATTAGTGGTTTTTAGTTGTTTTAGATGTTGTTTTGTGGAAGATTAGCACTTGAATGCATGAATTCCAGATTAGGCTTTCACTAACCCCTATTCTTCCCGTTTCTGTTTGACCAGGTTAGAGGCCGAATTAGCCTTAGCACAAAACATGAACGTTGTAGAGAATGATGTTTTCTAGTTACCTGTAAATTTTTAGCTCAATCTGAGCTCGGTAGCCTGTGAAAAGACCGAAATACCCCTGCTATCCTGTTTCTATCCGAGAATAGTAATCAGCTTTGGTAATTGGGTAGTTTGACTGGGAATACTACCGATTTGGTTGTTGATATCTTCTTAGGAATTATACCCTTGTATCTTAGCTTTCTAATGGCTTTAGAATTACCTGAATTGGAGTTGTGTGTGCTGAGATATGAGGGAATAAAGCAGGACTGCTAGTTGATTTCTGCAGTGAATTTCGAACTGGAAAATCTGGAGTTATTTTGGATATTTTGACCTAGTTAGGGTGAGAACTGGACTGAGTGGTCTTCATGAAAGTTGTACGGAATGATATTTTAGAGGCAGCTACAAAATTGTAGGTCAATCGGAGTAGTGTAGAATGAGAAAAGTCGAAATTACTATTGCTGTTCTGGTTTTACCCGAAATGGAGAATTGCGCCTGTAATTGGTTGTTTTGGCTGGAATTGCTTCCGAATTGGTTGTTGGGGTCTTCTGATGAAATTTTTCCCTATTTCTTAGCTATCATCTGGTTTTGGAATTTCTGGATTTGGACTTGTAGAGCCTGAGTTATGATGTTTCTGCTAGAATGCGTTTTGGTGAATCTGTTTTACATTTTTGATGTGGTATCTTGCATTTTTGACCTGTTTGCACTCAAAACTGGGTTGAGTGACCTTCTGTAATATTGTAACCCTATCTCTTAGCTTCGAAACGGTGTATCTTGCACCTTCATCCGACAATCGTAGCGCCTTTTGTACCATTACCGTAAAATGACGTCAAAACCTGTTTTTCTGGTTTTGAGTTTAACTTTCATTTTCGGATTTTTTCCTAGCTTGACTTGTCTTTGTACTACTTGGACCTTGCTGAATGGCTATTGGATGAACTTGTTGTTGTGTGTGTACCTTTGGGACTGGCTGAGGAAATAATGAAGCCATGATGGCTGGAAAAGTAAGCAAATTTGGGGGAAGTGCTGTCCGAACTTTTAAAGGACTTGTTTGCATTGAGTTTGTGATCTAAGACTTGGATTTGAGCAAGACAATGATATATGATGGATGATTCTGAGCCATGGAGGTGAGTGACCTCAAACTACTTCTAAAGTTATTTATGAACCGTTTCTTACATTATTTACTTTTGAACTGTTTCCAAAGTTACTTTTGAAATGTTTTCTTGCATATCATGCGTGCTGGCATGTGAGTGTGCCTTGTTTGCTATATTTCTTGACTTCATGACTTGTATTTTGGTTGATAACGTGTTAAGCGCTTATAATGATTTCCAAAACGAGTTTTCGAGGCGAGTGTGTACTTTATCGCACTCGATCTCGATAAATGTGAAATTTTCGATTGAAATGTTACTTGCGCATGAATGTAAGCCTTTTGGGCTGAACTGGCCATTGCCCCTTGTTACCTGTCGTCTTGAGCCAGATGCGGACTCGGTCAGGCGATTAGGAACTTGGGTGAAAGTTTGGTATACTCGAGTATTACCTATGTAGGTTGGTGGAGCCTGGCCAAAAGCCAGGGACGGGGTGAATGAAATGAAATGAATGACCAAATGAGCGAGGAAATGTCAGGAGAATGAATGTATCCTTTCATGAATGTTACTATCGCTTTCCATTGTAAATGTTTCTTGAATTATTGATAATCCATATTTACTGTTTTGCAAATGTTGTAGTTGTTTCCGGATTTATCATTTGATTTATGACATCATTGCTATATGACATCATTGAAATGAACTATTGTGAAACCGATTTGATTAATGATTTTTTGGTTACTCGCTGAGCTTTTAGCTCACCCCAAAAACTATTTTATTCCCCTCCACAGGGCTCGTGGCGAAGGAAGGACTTGTAGTACTTGTGCACGTGTATGGATGGCCTAAACTTTGTATAATTTTGGATTTGGAATTATTTTATGTATATTTGGGATTAGTTTCCGCTGCATTTGTGACATGTAATTATTGGAGATGGATGTGTATTTGGGGACCATTTGATGTATACTTGAGATTTGTATTGTATTTATTTGAGGACTGTAGTGAACGACTGAGTCCCGGCGAGAGCTGGGCAGGCGGCCCGCCGAACCCTGGGGTATGCCCTAGGGGGAGGTGGGGCCGTCACACATGAGATTTCATTTAAATGCACAAGTAGGAAATAAACACACATGGAAGATACAGGAACTCTCAAGAGATATTTCCACGTCTCGAGCGCTTCAAACCATTTGAGGTTCACTCGCCGTCAACTCAAGTAGTAATATGACCGTAGTGCTCCACTTAATTCCTCCATCCAATATAACACCCACTCGGATCCTGAACCAAACATACATGAGGTGGTAATACTAATCGAGTATGCCAAGCAAGATCTCAAAAGATCAAGCCATAAAATTTCCCATGGTTCACCAAGCTTCTCGACCAAGCCCTTGTCGACTCGAGTTATAAGGTTAGCCAATGGGTTGGAGCATCCCCACAAGTATAATTGGTCGATAAGACAATGCTCCAATCGACTTAGAATTGTTCATGGCTTTGAGTCGGTATGAGAGGCACCTCCCACTCGATTAGGGTGTGGTACATGCTGTCGCTCAGAGAATCGATCAAAGCACTGAGCCAGTATGAGAGGTACCTCCCACCTGAATAGGGTGTGGTACATGCTGCCGCTTAGTGCTCACGAGTTAAAACATGTTCAAGTACAAGTGCAAGTCATATACATTCATTTAACAAGTATCATTTAATCAAGAGAGAGAGAGAACGAGGGCGGTAAAGTACACCTTCGCCTCGGCAAGTTCACGTATCATATAGCACTTGTACAAATATCATTTCAATCATAGTAACATTGAACATGCACTTGACACACACCAAAAGCCAAGAGCAAAACAAGTGCAAAGCGAGAGATCAGACAAGTTCCTCGGTATCCTCGTGACTACTCGAGACATGCACAATCACTATTACATAGGTACTCGACCAAGGCTAATACGAAAAATATTTTCTTGTTGCCCACTCTCAAGATTACAAGTTCAAGTCAAGTTATAGGAGTTTTTCTCGCTAAATTATTGAAATAATACCCAAAGAGAACTCAAAGGTCGTTTACGAATCATGTGAGAACCCGTAAAACCCTAATATTTTTCCTAGGGTTTATTACCCCTTAATTGCATAATTTTTGCATTTTCTGGCTTAGAAATATTTTTCTGGTAGATTTTATGAGTAATTATAGTTTTTAGATGATTTTTCTAGTATTGGAGAATTTTTAGAAAATTAAGAATATATATTGGACGTGGGACCCACTAGTGCGAAAAGTTCGGAAAAATTCGGCCAATAAGGTTAAGTTTTGGATACTGTGTAAACTTTATCGGGTGTTACGAGATAAGTAGAGTGTGTGATATGATTGATGTGAGAGGAAAAGAAAAGGATTGACATGCATTAATGGAGTGCCACGTGTCACTTGGTGGTTGGTTGGACTTTATGGTTTACTATTCACATTTTTGACTTTTTTGACCAAAGGTTAAATATCTTCAAAATTCATTAAAATTTCCTCATTCTTTCTTCACCATAGCCGGCCCTCTCAAGCTCCAAAAGGAAGAGAACTCCATCAACTTTCAAGCTTCTACTTGGTGCAAATCACCCAAAAACATTAACTTACATCCATTTTACTCCATAAAATCTTTCCTTTTAGTGATAGTGAGTGGTCTAGTGAAGTTGTTTTGAAGAGCCAAGGTGTCTACAATCCCTATCTCTCTTGTTACTTGGTAAGTGATGCTAGAACACTCTACTACACCTAATGATGTTTATGTTATGCTTAGAAGTAGCTTGAGTGATGGAATATGTGATTTATTTCTTGATTTGAAGAGTTTTGGTGAAGTTTTCCATTTTATGATGATTTTTCTGGTTTAATATGAATGGGATGTTGTGGCCTTGTATGATGAATGGTAATGGTTTAAAATGACTCTAGTAGGTGTGAATTGTTGATAAATGCAATCAATTTTGGATTTGGATGGAAAAATGGAAAGTTAGGGTTCATAATTCCCTAATTCTGTCCGGTTTTAGATCATAGGGTTAGAGGCCGAATTGGACTTTGCTCAAAACATGAAAGTTGTAGGTATTGATGAGTTTGAAGTGCCTGCAAAATTTCAGGTCATTTGGATTTGTGTAGAGTGAGTTATGTCATTTTTACTGTTGCTGTCCAGGGTTGCTCAGAATGTGAAAACTGCGCTTGTAATCGTTTGTTTTGACTGGAATTGGTTTAGATTTTGAAGTTGGTGTCTTCTGATGAAATGTAGCTGGATGTCTTAGCTAACATATGCCTTTGGAATTTCGGCATTTGGACCTGTATAGACTGAGTTGTGTTCATTACAGCATAGTGCGATTTGGGAACCTGCAATTTCGGTTCTGGATTTGGTATTTTGCATTTTTGACCTAGTTGTACTAGGATTTGGACTGAGTGGCCTTCTACAATGTTGTAGCCCTGTTTCTTATCTTCGAAATGGTGGGTCTTACACCCCCATCCGATAACCGTAGTGAATTTGACGCCATTACCGCATTTTAAGGTCAAACACGGTTTTCCTATCAAGGCTTAAGCTAAGGCTATTTTGTAATTTCTGGTTACCAATGATGCTTATTTATGCATATGAAACCCTATTGGGGTTATATTTAGCGTTGTTTTGCGACTCGTTCACGAGTCTTATGGCACTTATTTATGTGTTCTAGGAGGAAACGGTGGTTCACGACGCACTTTGGACCGCAGTGCATGAAACATCATTTTCTTGCTTGGTGAGTATACTACTCACTTAATTGTTACTATGTGGCTTTGCTAAATGTATATGTTGTCGCGCCCCATTTTTTGAATGAATTGTGTGAGTGATGTGTGTGTGAAGTGTGGTGTGAACTTGTGCAAAATGAAAAGTAAAAAGGCCATGGGACTTTGGAAAGCGACGATTTGGCCAATTTGAAATTTTAAAAAGGGTTTTTTAAATATGAAAACGGAGTCGCCACTTGGTATAGATTTGGGGTGTACCAAGTCACCCAAAAAGTGTTTTTTAAAGACAAAGTAGTAAAACCCTTTTTAAAACGACTCCTAGTCCACGTAAGCCAAAGAAAAAGGTTCGGGGGTCACGTTTGACAAAGGGGAAGGCAAGGATAGAATCCAAGGCACCCCTTTGACCTAGCCAAGGCTAGTTGCGCGACTTAACCTTACCTTTCCTAATTTTCTACCCAATATATGTTCGCACGTTGGATATGACTATATGAATGCAAAATGGAAAGAAAAATGCAATCCTAAATTCTACGATGTCTCTCGTGAGGCTTTTGGTCCCAAACCACATGAATTGTGGCGGCCAACAAAGGAAAACCCCATAGAGGTCGATTAATGCAAATGAGACTCAAATGTGCAAGTGTGGAAATGTATGAAAAGAAATTTAAAAATCCAAGTGTTTGTGTGCAAGTGTATGAAAAGGTGCATGTGTGCAATTTGAAAGTGTTTGTGTGCAAATGAATGAAAATATAAGTGCTCGTGTGTAAGTGAACAAAAATAGTAAATATATATAAGTAAAAAGATAGGTGCAATGTGTGAGGTGAAAAATAAAGAAGTGAATAGGTGTGTGAATATGGCATATGGATTAAAAAATTTAATGAGGAAAATAGTGAGAAAATGAAAATGTATGAACTTAGAGGAATGCATCAAGTCGGGTACGGGGATGACCTCTAGTTTTATGATTTTAATTTTCCCTCGGATTAGAAGGTAAAACTAGCGTGCTAAGGCTATCGAGTAGCCACACTCGCTCGTTTCCCTTATCAAGAGGGGATTTTCACGCAAATGAACCCTAACTAGCATGAGATGCAAGTCCTAAAGTGAAGGGGAAGGGGTTTGAGGAACATACCAAATGATAAACTAAGGAAAAATGCGTGATATGTGGTGATCATGCACTTCATGAAAAAGGGAAAAAAAAACTTATTGGGTCTAGCATTGGACTATCCCCTCCTACGAATTCCGACTAGCGTTGGACTAGTGGAAACGATAAAAGAAGCCACAACTAGCGTTGGACTAGTGTGGTGACGTACATTCATCCATTCCATTCATCTATACTACA
Source organism: Coffea arabica (assembly GCF_036785885.1). Lineage (NCBI taxonomy): Eukaryota > Viridiplantae > Streptophyta > Magnoliopsida > Gentianales > Rubiaceae > Coffea > Coffea arabica. The sequence goes on along the minus strand of NC_092310.1, from coordinate 36,790,513 downwards.
AAAAGTGAATAGACATGCGAATCACTTATAAACACGTAGCACATAACACTTAGCATGCTTGACTAGATGCAAAATCCTAATAAAGCATTTAACATATAACACATAGGCATGCAACCATTACATTTGCTAACTAAAACAAAAGGGAAAGGGAAAATGGACCAAATTACTTGCTACGCCCTATCTATTACAAGCCAAGAGGTGTACACATACCCCATTAATAAAAATCAAAAGTAAATGAAATAACTGAAAGGAAATAAGGAGAGGCTAGGAAAGCAAGTAGACATGCAAATTTCAATTAGCACATTAGTCACATAAGAGAAACAAAAAAGATAAAAGGAATTATACCACTCCCTCTTGTAGTGTTAAATGGACGAGACTTAAACTGGGCTAAGTCACCAACTAACGAGATAGCATGTGCTAAAACCATTCGAAGCAAAGGATTAACGCACCAATTTAGTTATAAGATATAAACAAAACAATTGGAACCCACCAAATCATCAAATTTTCCCCCAATTGCAACTTAATGAAGTAAAAAAACTAATTAAAAACCAAGCAAAGGCATGATCATCCAATCCCCAAGCATAACATCTACTAAAGACCCAAATGCAAGCACTACTCAAATCATTTGAACCTAATTGAAGCATCTAAAAACTCAAAGGTCCCCAAGTAAAAAAAATAAATAAATAAATAAAGTCCAAGCAAACATTATATCTCAAGAATCCAAGAGTGAATGAAGGTCCATGAATGGTTTAAACTTGCATTTCTAGGACCCAATAATGACCACTAATCAATCACAATCAACGTCAAAATGAATCATCAAAGAGCTTCAAAGGTCCCCAAAATAATAAAGATCAATTAATGATTCAAATGCAAACACTTTAGGACCTGATTGCAAGAACATGGAATGTAATTGGGCCATAATGCATTGCTGCAAAAATTTTAGGGACCCGATTGATTAATTTTCTCAATTTTGTGGGTCATAATAGCATAAGGTGAGACTTGAGGGGGTTAAGAGGTAATTTTTCTGGAAATTATTCATGCAGAATGCATGCAACCGAAAGCTTATGGTTTCTGCAACACTTTCTGCATCTCTTTTTCCGGCATTTCAACCCAAAAAACACAGCTTCCATTCAACTCTTTCAGCCAAACAACAAAACAACAAATAAACTCATGACTTCAATATCCAAAACGATCCAAAACATAGAAAGGAAATTACGCAAAGGTTGGAGAAATTTCTGCAGAAATGGTTTAGCAATCCGGACTTGTTTCCTTTCAGCAAGCATTCAATCATAACTCCAGTATTTTTAGCTCCAAACACCCAAACCCAACGTCAAAACATTCCATTCTTTGCCCTCAACACCAGATTAAATATGCAACTTAAGTGTAAAGACTTTGATAAGAAACCACAGGACAGCAAACAGAACTGAAAATGCAACTTTCTTTGTTTTTGCTGCGAAATTTAGCAGCTACCAGCTCATGTAGATTAAAATGTCGAATCATTGCATTAGACTCACCATTTATCCACCAAACGCACACACATTTTTCAAACATCAATTTTAACAGTGAGGAAACAAGAAAAACGCAGCAAAGAAAGCATCAACAGTCACTTGAGATGTTGAATCAGGACATTCGAGGAAACATTTCAATTTTTGGACCATGAAACAAACAAAGCATCAGAACATCTTGCAACCATGAAGACTGATGTGTAATACCAACCAAGTATGAAAGAAAACACAAGCGTCGAGGAAGCTGAAATTCGAGCAAGCAAAGGAACCAATCTGCCCACGCGACTGCACCAACCGAGAGTTTCATGCTTTGTTGCAGCAGATTTTATACGCAGACACAATTTGTATTCAAGTAATGGAGTCACCAAAGGAGAAAACCCACGGGTCAACTCCTGAACATAACCCCAAACTTGAACATAGCCCCAGCTCTAGATTTACACATAACCAAAAAAAAGAACCGACATAAAGGAAGCATTGACAGCAAGCTTTTCTCGCAACAAAAAACTTTTCAACCCCTGAAACTTTGAGTTTTTAGCAGCCTCACGCAACAGGCACATACCAAGTCATAATCCGACACAAAAGACAGCAAAAATGCAAGCAATCAACCCCAAATATTCCTAAGTTTCTGTCTCTTAAAACCCAGTCCCAAGATTCTAAGCACAGAACGATCAAAGCTACAAACTTTTCTGCAATTTTGTTCGGCCAAAACGCAACACATGCGAGATACCGACCGACTCATTACCCAAACTATAGATTTATCAATACCTAAACAAGAACCTTCAGCCATATTGATGCAAAAAACAGAACCAGTAAACAGCAAAGAAATGCAAGCAAACGACTAAAGAAAAGAGCTTTCAACCTTAAGAGATAAGGATCTTACCTTAACGAAAAGGAGCGTGGATGACTGAAGAGAAGGCTGAGATGGTTTCTGCCGGATCTTCAAAGGGATGTCAGTGGAACAACGATGGTAAGGGTCGGCCACCTCCTTGCAAACCCCAAACTCTTTTCCACCTCACCCGTGACTCCTTTCCCAGCTGCCAAGCCTTTCTTTCGGCCAAAAATTTTGCTGCCTACCTCTCGCTCTCTCCCTTTCGGTCCCTTTCTCAAACTCTGGTTTTCATTCTATCTCAGACCCACTCTCAAAGCTTGCTTTTTCTCTTGCTCACTTGACTGCAGTTCTGGTTTTTGTTTCCGCCGTCACCTTCTCTCCAAAAAACTCTCTAGCCTGTCGCTGTTTTTTCTCTTAGCTTGCCGATGCTCTCCCTCAAAAATCCCTCTTGCGGCTGATGCTTTTCTTTGCCCTTTTATATGGAACTCCAAGTTCCTTAAACCCTCCACTGAATGGTCAGGATGAAGGCCAGCCTCTGCCTTCATCCTGCCCCTCCATGGCACGCATGAAATGTCCTTGGCAAACTGCAAAAACAAATGCAGCCTGCCTGCCGCAAACGTTTTCTCTTTTTTTTTTTTTTTTTTTTTTAAGAAAACAACTTGAAGATTACAGAAAATATAAATAATAAAATAACAATAACAATAATAACAAAATTACACAAACCAGGTAATAATAAGAATAACAAAACAAAAATAATTTTAAACAAAAGAAACTAAACAAAAATGGCCATTTTTTAAAATTTCCAAATTCTCATTTTTCATCATTTTCTTTTTCTCAAAATAACTTAATAAAAATAACTAATGTGCCCCAAAGATCGAATTTAAAGAAATAAACATATTTTTATGAACAAATTTTCCTTTTTTTTTCTTTTCCCTCTTTTTTCCATTAATTTCTTCTTTTCTCCTTTTTATGATTTTGCATTTTCATTTTTCTTTCAAGAAAGCATTGAATAAAAACAAAATGACTAAAATGATTTTTCTTTTCTTTCTAAAAACTCTATAAACTTAAAAACTAAAAACTAAAATCTAAAACTTAAAAGTGATTAAAAACCTAAAATGACAAAACAAAAATGAATAGACAAACTAAAAGGGCAAAATGACTAAAACTAAAAAAAAAACAACTAGAAATGCAAAACACACAACAATGAACTAAATGCAAGCGATTTAAAATAAAAATCATGAAGTAGATGCCACATACAAATTATTCAAAATTTGGTGTCTACATATGTGATGCCTTGAAAGCTTACTTGGATATTGGAATTGATTAAGGTGAGGGTGTACTTGACCGCCCTTACCCCTTTTGATAGTATCACTGATTGGCTACCGTTTTACTGCATTACTGAACTTGATATATTGGATGGTGAATTCCATTTCATGGAAACTGCTTTGGTGTCGTTTGGACGAATGTCCAACGGCCTTACTGTATTACTGAGCTCAACCCCGTTTGGTAGTCAATTGGATCGAGCCGGCGAGGGCTTGGTCGTGAAAATTGTCATGCCACGGGGACTGTACTGAGGAACCTTGTAGTAATGAGACTCTTGGTTCCGGTATACTCGAGTATTACCAAAATGACTGAATGGAGTGCGGGCCCGGTTGGGGTATGTTGGGTGGAAGGAATGGAAGTAAAGTGAGGTCTACGGTTTGGTACTTTTAACATTGACGGAGGGTCAATGAGGTTGGATCAAGAGTGCAAGCGTGGACATGGGCTCTTGAGAGCCGACCGTATCCTTTTACCGTTTTCCTTCATTGCTTATTTGTATACTTTAAGTGATCGGTTATGCTGTATGCTATTGGTTGCTAATGTGATAGTTGCTCACTGGGCTTTAGCTCATTCCGTGTCATTTGTTTTCCTTACAGGAAAATGAAACTTTTGGAAAAGATTGTGATAGTTGGATGACAAGTTGAGCTCTTGTACATGTATTTTTGAATAGCTCCTTGAGGGTAAAAACCCTAAGTGTTTTGTTTCCACCAATGTTTGGTGTGTAAATGGCTTTTGGTACATGTATGAACTAGACGAATATCTTGGTTTGCCGTTTGGCTTGTAAATGTTGATTTCCAATGTACATATATGCTTGGCCGTGGTTTGGATAAATTTCGGCTTCGATTTTCATTTTTTTTATTTTTGTGATTTTGACTTGTTTGCGCGCAATGGTAAGTTCCGGAACGTAATAGATTGACGTAAACTGAACCGTTAGTCCTGACGAGAGCTGGGCAGGCAGTCCGTTAACCCCTTTGGTTCGCCTTAGGGGAAGGTGGGGCTGTCACAGGTGGTATCAGAGCCTAGGTTTGAATTAGCCTGGGTGTTATAGGAATGCTTGACTTGAGGATTCTATTGTTTATGCCTATTAAGTGTATTCATGTTATTTCTTCCTTTGCTATAGGATGGATGCGAGTGGTGACCCTAGTGCTAGTCCTTCGGGAGTGAGACCTCGCAGAGCACTCCCAGTGATCCCATATCAGATCAGGCAGAAGGGGGCCGTGGTGCGTTGGAGCCCGGCCAACCGCCTTCGACGGTGTGAGTGCCGTGATACTTATGCTTATCCAAACGCCTTAGTTTTGGCGGTAGCGAAGGAGCGTAAGGAGCTTGCTAAGGATAATACTAAGCTGGAAGCTGTGGTTGCTGCGTTGGAAGCTGAGGTGACTCAGGCTAAGCTAAGGCAACCATTGAAAAGCAAGCCGCACGTATCATGGAGCTAGAGTATGACGTGCATGAGGCCGAGGATCGAGTCGATGACCTATGTGATCAATTGAGGGATGCACGCGAGCGTGAGGTTAAGCGAGCTTGCAAGGTCAGGGGTCGTGCTGAGGCGATCCTTAGTCTGTGCGACGACGGACTCGAGGAGTCTAGTGATGAGGCCTCGTATGCTGGGGCCGAGGCTGGGGAGGAGTCTACCCCGTCGCCTGGGTCCCAGACCCCGGCAACTGATTAGGCCTTGATCTTTAGGCATCTTTTGGGATAGTGGTGGTTTTGGTATGTACATAGGGATAGGGATAGAGCCTTAGCTAACCGTTTTGGATGTAGAGTTAGCTACGTGTAAATTTCTTTTGATAGGCCTATCCTCGGGAGGATCGTTTATGTACGTACGTGCCTTGGCCGTACTTGACTGACTGATTGTATATATGTGTTTGACTTGTATATATGTGTGTTTGTGCTTATGTTTGGACTGTATAAATGTGTTATTGTGCAAAGTTTATGTGTTACTTATATGTCTTGTTATTACTGTGGTTTAGTACTTTTGCCTAGACCGAGTGAAACCTATGGAAGGTACTCGAAGTGGTCGGGGACGCGGGCGCGGTATTAGACAACCCACACCGGTTAGGGAAACGGGGGAAGCTTCTACTGGACCAAATCCTGAACCCCAAATAGACCCCAATGTGCAAATAGCTGCCGCTATGCAGCAAATGACAAACCTACTCGCACAAGTAGTACAACAACAGGGCCAGAACCCAAACCCTAACCCCGGAAACCCTGGCCATCATATTGAGAGCCAAGATAGAGCTCTAGAACGTTTTCAAAAGTTTTCCCCGCCAAAGTTTGTTGGGGGACCCGACCCTGACGTTGCTGAGAAATGGCTAGAGAAAATGGTTGATATATTCGCGACCCTACACTACCCAGACGAACGGCAGGTGACTTTTGCCGTGTTTCAACTTGAAGGGGCTGCCCGTTCCTGGTGGAACGTAATTAGGCAGAAATGGGAACGGGAGCAGACACCGAGGACTTGGGTGAACTTCATCCGAGAGTTTAATGCAAAGTTTTTCCCTCCTCTAGTCCAGGAGAGGAAGGAGGACGAGTTTATCCGGCTCCGGCAAGGGGCTCAGACTGTGGCGGAGTACGAGAGTCAATTTACCCGCTTGTCCAAGTTCGCGCTTGAGCTAATCATGACTGAGCAAAGACGAATTAGGTGCTTTATTCAGGGTTTGAACGTTGAGATCCAGAAAGACCTCGCGGCGGCTCAAATCACTACGTTTAGCGAGGCAATGGAAAAAGCCCAACGAGTAGAAAGTGCACGGCTACAGGTCCGAAACTTCCAGGCTAAGAAGCGTGATTTTCCTGGGAGTACATCTGGACAAGGTGAGAAGAGCACTCCCTCTAAGTTTGGACGAGGAACGGGTGGTGGTCGACATTCTGGGTCAGGCAGAGGGACTCCATTCGGGGGTGGTCAAGCTGGGCGAGGACAAAGGGGCAATGTTCAGAGTGGCTCGGCTTTGGCACCTCGTGGTCCCTGCGGGCATTGTGGAAAAGTAAACCACACCGAGGATAATTGCTGGAGGAAACAGGGTAAGTGCCTGCGGTGTGGAAGTGCGGACCATCAACTAGCTACTTGTCCAGTCCTAAAACAAGACGGAAAGGGGAGTCAACTACCGCCAAGGACCAATACTGGACCAGCCAAGGGAGACGGATCCAAACCTAAGGTGCCAGCTAGGGTGTATTCCTTAGAGCCCCATCAGGTCCCAGAGTCTTCCGAGGTGGTGGAAGGTACGATCCCTATTTTCCACCGCTTTGCCAAAGTTTTAATTGATCCTGGTGCCACTCATTCGTTTGTTAACCCTGATTTCATGTGTGGCATCGATATAAAACCTGCTAGCTTACCATATGACCTAGAAGTTAGTACACCTACGGGGAATCAACGTTTGGTGACTAGTATGGTTTATAGGGATTGCGATGTTTGGGTAGGTGAAAGGAGATTTTTAGGAGACCTGATTAGCTTGTCTATTAAGGGGTACGATGTGATTTTGGGGATGGACTGGCTAGCCAAATATAACGCCCAACTGGATTGTAAAACAAAAATAGTAGAATTTCGCATTCCTGGCGAGGCAACCTTAAGATTAGATATAAGGGGTAGGTTAGCCTCAACTGCTCTAATTTCGGGCATTCGAGCTAGGAAACTGATAAGTAGAGGGGCGCAAGGATTTTTGGCCTTTTTAATTAATACCCCTACGGATAAGTTAAACGTGGAAGATGTGGCCGTAGTGAGAGAATTTCCGGATGTATTCCCTGATGAGTTAGTAGCTTTACCGCCGGAAAGGGAGATAGAATTCCGAATAGACCTATTGCCTGGAACCGCACCTATTTCGAAAACCCCTTACCGAATGGCGCCTGCAGAACTTAAGGAGCTTAAGTTGCAGTTACAAGATCTTTTGGAGCGGGGATTCATTCACGAGAGTGAGTCTCCTTGGGGAGCTCCTGTTTTATTTGTGAAGAAAAAGGACGGAACCTTGAGGATGTGCATTGATTACCGGGGGCTGAACAACGTGACCATCAAGAATAAATATCCACTGCCCCACATCGACGAGTTGTTCGACCAGCTGCAAGGAGCAGTGGTCTTCTCGAAGTTGGACCTCCGACAAGGATACTATCAGTTGTTGATTAGGAAGGAGGACATTCCGAAAACTGCTTTCAATTCAAGATACGGGCATTACGAGTTCGCCGTTATGCCCTTTGGACTGACCAATGCTCCTGCCGCCTTCATGGACCTAAAGCATAGGGTTTTCAAACCCTATCTAGACCGATTTGTCGTTGTGTTCATTGATGACATTTTGGTCTACTCTAAGACACGTGAGGAGCATGAGGAGCATTTGAGAGTGGTATTGCAGACATTGAGGGAACATCAGCTGTACGCCAAGTTTAGTAAATGCGAGTTCTGGTTGGAGAAAGTATCATTTTTGGGTCATGTGATCTCCCACGAAGGTATTTCGGTGGACCCGGCGAAGATTGAGGCCGTGACAAATTGGAAGATGCCAGAAACCCCCACAGAAATTCGTAGCTTTTTATGTGACGACCCCACTTCTCCCAAGGGCGAACCCAAGGGTATCGGTGGGCCGCCTGCCTAGCTCGCGCCAGGACTCAAAACTTAAAACAATAAAAGCCAGAAACTTCAAAAGAGTTCTATATATGAACCCAAAAGAGTTATAATTACATTCTCAAAAGTACCTGCTCACACTATTACATCCTTATAATTACCACCAAAACCAAAATGTAGACCCTAAGGAGGGTCCTTATACCAACCACCAAAACCAAAACAAAACAAACATACTATAAGTCCAACTATTACAATCAAACCTAACTATACTACTGTGTGTGCCAAAAGTCCCCGCGTCGGCCCCTGCTAAGGAAAACAAAAGGAATGGGGTAAGCTATATGCTTAGTAAGTAAACAGGGGTGAAAGCGTAAATTTCACGTAATAACAGTTACACAGTAAGAGTAAAGCAAAAGCAGAAAAGTAACATCACATAATAAGGATACAGGTGGCTCCAAAGCCAATTCATATGCCATGCGTGAACTCCTGCCGACACTCCGTCGACCACACTTAATGGTCTGTAGAACTTCACTTGTACACCCACCGACACCTTATCACCCTCACTGGCCAGTCACCTCACAAACTTGCCCGGGCGAACGAAATCACAAACTTGAGCTTGAGTCACAAGCTCGGGTCACAAACTTGGTCACCTTCTCGGTGAACCGGATTCACAAAATTGGTTCATAACATGAACCTACAAACTTGGTGACCTCAGACTAAGTTGGACTGACTTCGACCAAACCCTAACCGGCTCGAATAGTCCATCTAGGTCAAGAGCTCGCCCCAAACTCACAAACTTCACAAAATTATTCAAAATCACCCCGAGCCACAAGCTCAAGGGTTTTGGTTCCAAAAGGTTCATATACATATGCCAAGTACAATTATACATTCAAATTAGGGTTTAGGTCGAGTGCGATAAAGTACACCCTCGCCTAAGTACCCTTTTCACATATCTCAAACACATAGCAAAGAAAACACACCAAATTGGCCTGAATACTTACTCAGAAACTGAAATAGCAAAAGTACGAAGTCGGATCGAAATGAACAGCTAGTAGTGGGCCCCACCAGTTCCGCCCAGCTCACCACCGTCTGAAATAGAAGATTGTGTCACATAATATCATAAATGGCTACTATCGTCCCTAAAACAAGCAAAACGGCAAAAACGACACGCGCGCACGTAAATATGACGGACGGAAACGGAAATGGCCGTTAGCGGAAACGGCAGATTTGACACTCGTTTCTAGTTTACTCATAAGTTGAGTTACGAATATCGGATTATGGCGTATGAGATGCCATATCAAAGCTTAAAGGATGAACAACAACTGTTATGAAGACATCCAGAACTGAAACTGGAGGCTTCAGTCCCAAATGAACCAAACACAATCACTTATGAAATCTGGCCAATGCACAAATGGTCAGTTTTGAGTGCGAACTGTTTTCTATGCTACACATGGTCAAAAGAGCTGAAAATTGGCAGTTAGATAGTTCATTCCAAATGGAACAACTTTCATGAAGGTCGGCAATCCAAATTTGGAACGGAAATTGGTCATCAGGACCAAAACAGATCTGACCAGAAAATGGTCATCTCCACGACCAGGCCTTATTTGCTCGGCTATATCTCAGGTTTTATAAATCCGATTCATGAAATTCCAAGGGCGTTAGAAAGCTCTGATATAAGGTTATAAGTTTGGTGTTTTGGTCGCAAGCCCAAACAGCTTGTAACCCAGTCAAATGTGAAGCCAAAGTACCAGTCGTAAACTTTCCAAAAACGTAACAGAATTTGCTGGTCAAAGCAGGTCTGAGTATTTCATTTATAGCTCAGGATATACTAATCTGTTTAACCTGAAAATTAACAGGAATATCCAGGACTTAAGGGGCTACAATGTTTAAGAAGGAAACTTTGTCCAATTTTGAATGTAACAAGGTCAAAAATGCAAGACACTATACCAGAATTGTAAAACAGGATTACAAATCACATAATGCTGTAATTACTATAACTCAGTCTATACAGGTCCAAATGCCGAAATTCCAAAGGCATATGTTAGCTAAGACATCCAACTACATTTCCTCAGAAGACACCAACAACAAAATCCAAACCAATTCCAGTCAAAACAAACGATTACAAGCGCAGTTTTCACATTCTGAGCAACCCAGATCAGCAATAGTAAAATCGACATATCTCACTTTACACTAATCCAAATGACCTGAAATTTTGTAGGCACTTCAAACTCATCAATACCTACAACTTTCATGTTTTGAGAAAAATCAAATTCGGCCTCTAACCCTATGATCTAAAACCGGACAGAATTAGGGGATTATGAACCCTAACTTTCCATTTTTCCATCCAAATCCAAAATTGATTGCATTTATCAACAATTCACACCTACTAGAGTCATTTGAAACCATTACCATTCATCATACAAGGCCACAACATCCCATTCATATTAAACCAGAAAATTCATCATAAAATGGAAAACTTCACCAAAACTCTTCAAATCAAGAAGTAAATCACATATTCCATCACTCAAGCTACTTCTAAGCATAACATAGACATCATTAGGTGTAGTAGAGTGTTCAAGCATCACTTACCAAGAAATCAAGAGAGAGGAGATGTAGACCACCTTAGCTCTTCCAAAAAACTTCACTAAGCAACTCACTAGCACCTAATGGAAGGCTTTTATGGAATAGAAACTAGGTTAGGCAAGTGGTTTGGAAGATTGAGCTATATGGAAGCTTGAAATTTGAAGCAATTCTCTTCCTTCTTGAGCTTGAGGAAGTCGGCCACCAAGGAGTGAAAATAATGAATTTTTGAGGTAATTTTTAGATATTTAACCACTTGGTCAAAAGGTCAAAACAAAAGAATAAAAATCATAAAGTCCACCCAATGATCTTGTGACACTTGGCATCTCATTAAATGCAATTCAATCCTTTCTTTTCTCTCTCACATCAATCATTTCACACACTCTATTTATCTCTTAACACCCGATAAATTTTACACAGTATCCGGAATTTAACCTAATTGGCCGAATTTTTCCGAACTTTTCGCACTAGTGGGTCCCACGTCCAATATATATTCTTATTTTCTCAAAAGCTAACCGATACTTGAAAAATCATCTAAGACCCATATTTACTCATGAAATTATCCTGGAGATTTTTCTAATAAAGAAAATGCGGAAAAAAAAAACGGGCGATAACTAAAACTCTACTTAAACTTTCTAATATTGCAACACTAGAGGTTTGCTAATCATTCAAACTTACTAAACCTTTGTAATTAAAACAAATTCTATATTTACCTATGTCAAGGCACACACTAGAGTACCGAATATAAATTATAGCTTGAACCTTATAAGAATAATACGTAAACTAGGATTTCCAAACTTAACCGAATTAGGGTTTCCTTCCTAGCCATAAAACCCTGATTTTTTTTCTATACCGAATATCAAATAACCCTAATATCGACTTGCGAACGGACTGGGGCCTCACAATCTCCCCCACTTAGGACAATTTCGTCCTCGAAATTTCTATGAACGGAATCTATCAAATCTAAAGTAACCAGAAGCCTGTACCTTCCACGTTCTTAAAAGAAACGAGGCTCTTCATTTCAGTCCCTTCTCTAGTTGACGGTCCAGGGTCGGTCTGGGTTAGCTGCTGGGTTCCTTTCTTTTTGTGCAATAAACCCGGGCAATTAGCAATTTGATGCTTGGCGCTCCCACAGTGCAGACATCTCCTCCCCTTTCTCCAACAATTCACTTCAATGTGATTGAATTTTCTACAATAACCACAATTTGTCACACCACCCATTCCACGACCCTTCTTAGCAGATGACCTACCTCGCTTACTCGGTTCTGGCCTTTGACTCTCAAGAGATGCGCTCCTTTTCTTTGCATGGAAGGTCTTCACTTGCGGCCTTGAAATTTCTGTCCTTTGAGTTTTCTCTGGAACCCCCATAGAAGTAGTGCTCTGTGCCATTGCTAAGGCCTCCCCGGAAATCCCTTCGTATTTCCTTTTTAGCTCTAAGTTCTTGTGCAAGAGCTCAATTTTCTCTGAATACTCGTGCTTCCATCGCCCTTCCCAGTATGCGACTAGTTTCTTTTGGACTTCTATTTCGTCTTGAAGAACCGCGATTTCCTTATACATCTCAACCCAATGTGCCATCTCACAAAATTGATGGAACACAGATGGTAGCCTGTCGGGCAAAACAATGGGTCATAATCAATTCTTGAACACAAGTGGCACTCTCGGTCCATGTTTCGTTCAGCTATTGTTTCCTCCCTTTCTTCTCTTGACTCTCGGCCTCGTTTTGTTCCACAGCTATGACCATGTCCGCGACTATGTCCTCCTTCCACATATATACATATATATATATATATATATATATATATATATATATAGTTTTCCCTTCTCTCTCTTTTCTTTTCAAAAAGGTACTTTAATGAATGAATGCAGTAAATTGACTACAATAACAAAATCCAACATACCAATTACACAAATAACATATCGCATATAACACGCCATATCAAAAGACGGACAAGCAAGTATACAAATACATATCAAGTTGAACAGATAACCATGCACACAAACACATATACTAACGTCAGGTGGTCGTAATATACGGGCGAACCAAAACGAAAAGGTGAAGTAGTCCCAGTATCAGCCCGTCTGATCTCTCACGTCCCTTACTATCCAAACTAGATGTCCATTGACCTTTTATGCTCATTCTAGTCAGACAAAGCCTGTTCATGTTTCCAAAATACAAGTCTCAAGTACCTAGTAGCTTGCATCGCCTCAATTCTGGAGTATTCGGGCACAAGAATCCGAAATACGATAGTTCACATTTCGAGCTGGTCAGTCCCAAGAGTAAACCATCTACAAATCGAACTTCCTACCCGACATACCTATCTATGGTCCTTAGATATCATGAGAAGGATTGAAGACCCATAACACTTCAGGGTTCATAGCTTATGCTCGAACGAGCACTTAATCCTTCATACCCATTCACCACTCAGCCCAAGCTCACTCCGCGCAGAGACCACTCGAAGCAGGCTCTGATACCAACTGTGACGACCCCACTTCTCCCAAGGGCGAACCCAAGGGTATCGGTGGGCCGCCTGCCTAGCTCGCGCCAGGACTCAAAACTTAAAACAATAAAAGCCAGAAACTTCAAAAGAGTTCTATATACGAACCCAAAAGAGTTATAATTACACTCTCAAAAGTACCTGCTCACACTATTACATCCTTATAATTACCACCAAAACCAAAATGTAGACCGTAAGGAGGGTCCTTATACCAACCACCAAAACCAAAACAAAACAAACATACTATAAGTCCAACTATTACAATCAAACCTAACTATACTACTGTGTGTGCCAAAAGTCCCCGCGTCGGCCCCTGCTAAGGAAAACAAAAGGAATGGGGTAAGCTATATGCTTAGTAAGTAAACAGGGGTGAAAGCGTAAACTTATTGTAGAAAAGTCAGAATTTAGTTTCGTTTGAAACTAGAGTCACAATACTATCAACCGTGAAAATTTCAGTCTTTTTCTCAATTCCCATGAATATCTGTGATTTTTCAAAATTAACTGAAATTGCATACCTGTTCTGTCTTTTACTAGACAAAGTAGCAACTTGAGACTCGAATTTGACTGACTTATGGATTGAATAAACTTTTGGACAAATATCAAAGTTATAGAGATTTGAGTTAAATTTCTACCTGCAAAATTTCAGATCAATTGGGTCATTTTAACTTATGATTTGGCCAGAGCATTCCTAACTGCATAAAAACTCTAATTTTCTTGACCTGCTTTTTATATGCTTCTAACCGACCATTTTTGACCTTGAAAATGCAAGAACTGGGTGTCGTTATCTTCATAGAAAATATAGGTCTATGTCTTAGTTTCGAAACGCCATAAAATTTGCCTCAATCCGATAAGTGTAGTTTCAGTTTTGATCAAAAACACCAAAGGATGGTAAAGCTGCCCTCTTCATTGTTTCTCGCTGCCTTTCTCTTGTTTTCCATTTCCTTGGTCCTGCTTAACATGTACTTCTCAAGTATTCTAAACCTGATTTCTAACATTCTAAACAAATATTCAAAACATAATTTTTAGTTGCGCATATTAGCTTTGAACTTAACCATTTTTTATCATTTTCTTTTTACAAATTATGCATGCACCTTGCCTATATGATTTACTATACTTTTCATTCTTTTTTTCTTTGATATAAACATATGAATTATGTAGCTTGCACTCATGTATGATTGGCTCTTTGTGGACAATATTTGACTATAGATTTCGAGAGTGGCCAAGGTGCCGGCCCTGAACTAAATTTTGATAAAATATGACTTGTTTAGGGTGAGTGTTCCTTGTGTGTTTGTACAATAAGTGACTATGCGACTATTTGCTTGAATGTTAAAAGCGTTCCAAGGATTGCTAAATGGATTTCGATGGGCGAGTGTGTACTTTATCCCACTTGACTCAAGCCAAAGTGAATTTTCAATGATTGAATGCTACTTGTGCATGAATGTAAGTTTTTTTCCTGAATTGGGCCCTTGCCCTTCGTTGCTAGTCGACTCGAACCAGAAGCGGATTCGGTCGGACGGCTGATAACCCTGGGACAGTGTTTTGGTATACTCGAGTATGATCACGAAGGTTGATGGAGAACTGGCCAGTGAATTGGCTAGTGGCAGGAAATAAAATGAATGAATTGAAATGTTGAAGTAAAGGAAAGAGATGAATGATTGAATGAAGGAGAATGACTAGCGGAATGAACGAATGGCTCCACGTGAGTATGGATCCTTTTAATGAGTGTGTTCTCAATGTTTTTGTATTGTGAATATTTTCTCGATTGATTGTTATTAAATGACTAATGTCCTTGTTTGAATTGCTTGGTTATGTGTATGGGAATCTCACTGAGTTTTAGCTCACTTCTCTATTCCGTTAAATTTGTTTTCCTTATAGGGTTTGAGAGCAAGGACGGGTGATTAGTGGAAGACTAAAATTTTGACTAGAGCTTTTATTGTGTAATAGTGATAGTATTAGTAGTTGGTTGGATTCTGAACTTTTGTACTTAATCTTGAGGATTGTATATTTGTATTAGTGATTGTACATATGTTAAGTTTGATTGGCGCATCTTTACTTGCTCTTAAGAGTTGATTGAGTGAGTGAGTGAGTTCTGGCGAGAATTGGGCAGGCGGTCCGCCGAACCCTTGGGTACGCCCTAGGAGAAGGTGGGGTCGTCACACATAGAATTCAAATCTTTAGCCTCTTCAATAGTGTGAGAACCCATAATTTTCATTTTCTAGGTTTCTCGTATTTTTTCATGGCTTGTTTTCTGCATTTTCGTGATTAGAAAAATTTCTAGATGAATTTAAGGAGCAGATATAATTTTTAGATGTTTTTTCTAGTATCGAATGGATTTTGAGAAATTAAGAGTGTATACGGGACGTGGGACCCACTAGTGCGAAAAGTTCGGAAGAATTCGACCAACTAGGTTAAGTTTTGGATACTGGAATTAATTTATCGGGTGTTAAGAGATAAGTAGAGGGTGCTAAGTGGATTGATATAAGAGAGACAAGGTAGGTGAGCATTTAATAAAAGGTGACAAGTGTCACCATAGGATTGGTTGCACTTGTTAGAACACTATTCACCCTTTTACCAAATTGGTTAAAATAGCTTAAAAATGACCAAAAATCTTCAAAAATCATCAAGAAGTGGCCGGCCCTCTCTTTCTCTCTCTCTTACTCCAAGCACAAGGAAGAAAACACTTCAATCTTGTTCCAAATCATCAAAACCAACCATCCAACCTTGATTTTGCTCCATAAAACCACTTAAGGAAGTGTTGGTGAGTTGTTGTGTGAAGTTTTTTGGAAAGTTAAGGTGACCAATAGCTCTCTCTCTCTTGTTTCTAAGGTAAGTTGTGAAGAACCACCCTCCTCCCTTAATTGATGCTTAAATCATGCTTAGTGGTAGTATGAGATGCAAGTTTATGGGTTATTTCTTGATTTGTGGTTGAAGTGATGAAGTTTTATTATTTTTGGGGATTTTTTCTGTTTTAATATAAGGATGATTGTGTGGCTAGCTATGATGATTGGAATTGGTATATAATGACTCTAGGAGGTGGAAAAAGTGATCAATTGCAACCAATTTCTGGTTTGGAAAAAATTTCAGAAAATTAGGGTTCTTGAGGGGGCATTCTGCCCGAATTTTTCGCTCCTAGTTAGAGGCCGAATTGGCCTTAGATTAAAACATCAAAGTTGTAGGGAATGACATTTTAGAGGTGAGTACAAAATTTCAGGTCAATCGGAGTAGTGTAGAATGAGAAAAGTTGAAATTACTATTGCTATTCTGGTTTTACCCGAATGTAAGGATTGCGCCTGTAATTGGTTGTTTTGGCTGGAATTGCTTTCGAATTGGTTGTTGAGGCCTTATGATGAAATTTATCCCTGTTTCTTAGCTTTCAGCTGGTTTTGGAATTTCTGGATTTGGACTTGTAGAGCCTGAGTTATGATGTTTCCGCTAGAATGCGTTTTGGTGAATCTGTTTTACATTTTTGATGTAGTATCTTGCATTTTTGACCTGTTTTCACTCAAAACTGGGTTGCGTGACCTTCTGTGATGTTGTAGCCCTGTATTTTAGCTTCGAAATGGTGGGTCTTGTATCCTCATCCGATAATCGTAGTGAAATTGGTGCCATTACCGCAAAATGAGGACAAAAACTGTTTTTTTTTCAGGGCCAAAGCTAGTTACATTTCCGAAATTTCTGGTTTCCTTTAATGTTTGTATATGCTTATGGAACCCTATTGGGGTCATGTTTGGCCTTGGGTTATGACTCGTTATCGAGTCTCATGGTATTTGTTTGCATGTTTTAGGACGTGACCGTGGTGCACAACGTTCTTTTGACGGAAGTGCATGAAACCACATTTGCGAGCTTGGTGAGTGTACTACTCACTTGTGTGTTATTATATGACTTTGATACTTGAACTTGAGATGTTGAATGTTAATTGATTGAAGTGAGAGTGTACTTTATCACTCTCACTTATTGTTTCGCATGTTATTGGAAAGTTATTGGAATGTTATATGAAATGTTATATGAAATGAAACACATGACTTGGTGTCGTTTGGACGAGTCTCCAACGACTACAATTGTTATCCTTGAGCTCAACCCCATTGGTAATTGATTGAATCGAGCCGGCGAGGGCTTGGTCGTGCCAATTAATGTGCCTTGGGGCAATGTTATATGGAATCTTGTAGTATGAGAGACTCTCGATTCCGGTTTACTCGAGTAATACCACAATGCAAGTGTTTGGATTTCGGGCCCGGTTGGGGAATGTTAGGTGGAAGGAATAGAAGTAAAGTGGAGTCTACAATTGGTTATTGTTGAACATTGACGGAGAGTCAATGACGTCCAATCAAGAAATGCAAACGAGGAAAGGGCTCTTGAGAGCCATCTGTATCCTTTTATCACCATATTTGACGTGTACCTTTGCTTATTTTTACTATATTGAATGAAAGCTTGATGCTTATATGCACTTGGTTGCGTAAGTGATAGTATATCACTGGGCAATTAGCTCACACCATTCCTTTTGTTTTCCTCACAGGCATATGACTACTTTTGGAATGATTCTTGCTAGTTGGTTGCTGATTGAACTAGATGAATATCTCTTTTGTATTGTATATGAAGTGGGACCCTAAATGTATCTTTAGGGCCGTTTTCACTTTAATTTGGCAAACCAAACATGCAGTAACTTTTGGATTACTTTTGTATGCCATTGTGGCTTGTAATTGCTAAATGTCAAGTGTATATGTGTTTTTGATGTTTGATGGGGTTCCGACGGGTCGGTTACTATTCATGGCCGACTCCGGATTTCATTTTTTTTATTTTGGGTTATTTTGCCATTTTGACTTGTTTACGCGCGTTATAAGTTCCGGAACGCAATAGATCGCTCTAAACTGCACCGTTAGTCCTGGCGAGAGTTGGGCAGGCAGTCCGGTAACCCCTTTGGTTCGCCTTAGGGGAAGGTGGGGCTGTCACAAATAGCAGTCACCTTACTCTTCCAATCCTTGGACAAAGCATTCAAGATTTTTTTGTTTTTCTTTCCTAAGGAGTATTCCTTTTCTAGCACCTCTAAATCCTTAATAAGATCATTGAATCTATGCTACATTTTATCAATATTTTCATGAGGTTCCATCTTAAATGACTCATACTTAGTAACCAAGATAGATTTCTTTTGTTCTCTAACATTTTTACCACCTTCATGAATTTCTCTCAGTTTATCCTAAATTTCCTTAGCTGACTTGCAGCCTTTGACCCTAATAGATTCATTTGAGTCTAAAGCACTATATAACACATTCATAACCTTTGCATTTAAGGTGAGGTGGGTTCTATCATCACCGGTCAATTCATTACTGGTTTTTGGTCTCGGTCTATGAGTAACTTCATCTATAATAGAGGCATCATATGGACCTTCATTAATAATAAATCACAATTCAATATGAATCGATTGCAAAAAGATAATCATTCTTTCTTTTCAACTCACATAATTTGATCTATTAAACATTGGAGGTCTAATCACATATTGTCTTTCAAAAATATGACATTGTTGGTTGTCATTTTTACTCCTAAGGCGCTTGAACTTAATCTCTAGGAGACCAAACTCACATAATCTGATACCAATTAGGATCGAAAACAACCTAAGAGGAGGGGTGAATTAGGTTGATTATAAAGCTAATCAAGTTATGGGCACTTTTTGCTCAATATGAAATTTACCCTCTTTTCTAAATGATCGTATAATGAATCGGACAATAAATGAAAAAAATCACTTGAGAGAAATAGAAGATATAAGCAATTTAAAGATCACAAGATAACAATAAATAAATAAGAAGGGAAGAATTGTAAACTAATTGACTACCAAGCTCCTCTTGAGCTTGTAGATCAATTCAAACAAGCTTCTTCAAGTTGATGAAATACAACCAATCTTGTGTACAAAGGAATGCTCATTTCCTCCTTGGCCCAAGCTCCATTCGGTCAAATTAGGAAGTTTTACTATCTCTCAGGACAACCCTCACAAAGTTACACTATTGAAATATTCACTTACAAATGAAAAACTTACAGTGAACTTCACACCACCAAGACTACAAATCTTTTTTGGAGAGTGTTTTCTCACTAAAATTACTCTATATCTTTTATATCTTTAGTGTACAAAAGTTATTTGAAGTTTCTGATCGTGCTCTATTTATATGAGACCAAGAAAGTGTTTCATTAATGCTTCCAATGGATAGAAAATAGTTGAAGAGTCAACTAGCCGTTGGAAGCATCGGACGTCCGGTATTGCCGTTTCTTGTGTCTGACAGTAGGCAATGAGCTTGAGAGATTTTCTTCAATTCTATCGGACGTCCGGTATTTCTGATGCTTGCGTCCGAAAGCAGATGGTGAAATTGAGAAATCTTCTTCAATCCTTTTGGACGTCCGGTACCTCTAATGCTTTGCGTTTGAAGTACTGCATAGTTTGCGTCTGGTATCTTTGATGTATGCATCCGAAAGAGGTCAGTGAATTAGGTGGAATGTCTTAATTATTTCGGACGTCCGGTGATGGAGTTCTTTAGCTTGGACATTAGCACAGCCAATTCTTATAGATTTATAATGGTTTAACACAAAAGTGAGCATGCAATGCTACAGCTAAAGCCTAGAAAGTAGTGTGAGCTTCGTAGTCGAGGTCAGCCATGTAATCCGATGACTCGTACAAAATATTATGGAGGGTATTAAGACTATATGACATGTTTGTTGGGGGTGTAATTGTCCTGGTAAAATTGCCAGCAGACCTCAAGCATTCCTATTCGCTACACCTAGCATTACCATCCTATTGTTCTCAAAATGGATGCATGTCACAGTTTCATCTAGTTGAATCAAAGTATTCCTATGCATGGTTTTGACATGCTACTTGGGCCAACAAATGAGGAGATTGCCCAGCTCCAGCCTTGGTGTGCCTGTCTCGCTCAACTGCTCCACAAACTTGTCCCTTAGTGCTTGCAGGTACACTAGGCAGTTACTACAGCAGAGGTCATCATACGGTTTGGCACGGATACGGAGATACCACCTACTTCTTGTAAAGGGGTAGTGAAGGCCATGACAATCCAAGTTTGCTGCTATTCTTGGCATAGAGTTTCTTCTAGCTTAAAGTGTGACGATCCCACCTCTCCCTAGGGCGTACCCTAGGGTTTAGTGAACGTCTGCCCAACTCTCGCCAGGACTTACTCACACAACTTCAAGAAAATAAATTATAACTTCAAAAGTAAATGAAACAGCAGTTTCCAAACTTAGGATGTACATCTATACATATGTCTATCTCAAGTGTTCATACATACCCAACTGTAACATAAGATTCAAGTTCTAGTTGAACTTCTAACCCTAATCATGCACTAGCTCTAGTGTAGAGACAAAAGTCAAAAGGTCTAGACAAAACCAGCCCGTTCCCACCTCACGCGTATGCTCGCACCCCCTGTAAGGAAAACAAAACTAATGGGGTGAGTTAAAGGTCAGTGAGGTTTCCAAAATTTCATTCAAAACAAGTAGTAAGTTGGCCATTATAGAAAACATGAAATCTCAAAGTGAGCGAGCACAAAAGTTCATGAAAGTAAGCAATAACACTACAAGCAACTAGTTAATCAGGGATTCAACATTTCCAAATATAAGGATATAGGTCGCTCTTGCGAGCTAACTCAGCCACAGCTTTCGAAGAAGCATTTGACCCTCTGTCAACTTTCAAAGTAGTATAACAAGTCCAGTAAAGCACCACTTAACTCCAATCACCATCCACCAATCAAACCCCCTACTGGGCCTGAACTCCAACATTAACAGTGGTAGTAATACTTGAGTATATCGAATCCAGTAGACCATATCCGGTGGATTGCACAGTAAACAATAAATAGTACCTATGGTTCGCCAATCTCCTTGACGAAGCCCTTACTAGCTCGATTTGACCAACTAACCAATAGGGTTGGGATCCCAGGTAGTATTCAAGTCATACACATATATATCAAACCATTTATGATCAGTGCATAGTAATAAGTCACATTAGGACAAGTGCGATAACGTACACCCTTGTCCAATCAAACGAGTCAAGTACTATCCAATCACATTAACTAAGCATTGCATTCAAGTATCAAGTTCGGTCATGCAGTTGGAGACACTCACCAATGATTCACTATTTATCAAAATCAAGCTCAGGTCCAGCTCCCTGGCTAGAGTCAAAATCTGCGATAAAATGTCGTATAACACATGTAATCAAATAGGGTTTCAAAATATGCGATTTTCGCTTATTAATATCAAGGATAAACCAAGTAAATAAAACTCATTCAAATTGTATTCATAATGCTTAATAAATCCTAGAAAATACATACTCGCTCTTTTGATTTTGGTAAAGAAACGATTGAAGCTTTTAAGTTTATAACTTGTGATATGCAACCAGAAAATCTCGCTTAAAGTGACCGTTACTTTGTCTTTGAGAAATGTATACTTTTGGCAAAATTTCAGCTTATGAATCACCATCAAGGTCAACCTAAACATCCTTAAGCAAGCTAAGTCCAAATCGATCTCAAATCACACCTCTACTTCCACTTTCACTCTCTCACCCTAGAAGAAAAAAAATCGGGTAGCACCTCCCCTATTTTTCCTTAATGTTTCCTCAAATTTCCCAAACTAAGCTTCATGGCAAAACAACCCAAATCAACTCCATAAGTTATAAGGTAAAAGGGGTTCTTATACTAGGCTACAAAACCAACTAATTTAAGCTTATCTCTAGCATATAAACATCATATATCTAAGCTGGAAAATTCTCTATTAAAGCTGAAAATTTGGAACTAAAGCTAGAAATTCTTATTTGGAAGCTAAAAAGTCACATTAAAGCTACAAATCTTCATACAAGTCCATAACAAGGCTAGATACCATCATATCATGGCTGAAAATATGATACAAAGCTGGAAAATTCACCAATCTTCACAAACCTAGGTTATCTTCCATAAAACTTCTATATTCAAGTCATCTTCCCAATAAATTGCAAGATAAAAAAGAGAAGGAGAGTTTTTTAACTTAATACCTTCAAACCTCTAGGAGAAAGTGAAAAATCAAAGCTTTCCTCTCCAAATAACTCCACTACAAGCTTCCTTACCCCTTTGTTGTAACTTTGTTCGGATCAAACTAGTGATTCTTGTTGATTCCTCACTCAATCAAAGCAAGATCAAGATGAAACATGAAGTTCTCTTCCTCTCTTTTTTCCTCTCTTTGGTTGGCCAAGATGAAGGAAAAATGAAGGGAATTTTGGTGTAATGAAAGATAAGAATGGAAGAAATCTTTTGGTCAAAGGTAGCTTTGATTGCCAACACTTGGCAATCATCCATTTTTCCTCTTTTTTTTTCTTTTTTCTCTCTTTCTTGGTCAATAGTTTCGGCCAACCCTAGGATAAAATTAGGGAAAGGAAAATGAAAGAAAATAAGAAGATTAGGGAAAGAAAGTCTTGGTCAAGTGGTGTCTTTGACCGGTAACAAACGGCACGAGTCGGTTCAAGTCTATTTCTTTGCCTCTCTTGTACTCTTGTTTTAACTTATAATTTACTAACTAACTCTTAGCACTTTCAATCACATACTTCCTCTTATTTAATACCTGCTCTTCTTCACCAAATTTAGTACACACACCTCAACAATTGATCACACTACCACAATACACCATAAAACCTCTCGACTCTATTAGAAAAGTAAAAGTAAAACTCTCGGCTCTATTATTTATTACAACTATTAAGGGAAGTAAATTAGTAGTAAAGGAATTATAAATTAACTTATTCAAAATAAAAGAGAATTATAATAAAATATAAACGAATTTTCAAGTCCTCACAATAAGAAAGAAAATTGGATTTACAACAAAAGTATGATGATTAGTACCCAATCATTTTTGACCATGCATAGCTTTTGGCTATTTGGAAAACTTTAATTAGATATATTTGTGGCACCTTACCTTTCCTTTCGATTCAGTTGGGTTACGATTCCCTAGCTTTTTCTCTTGGTGAAACTACTACACTGTTTATTTTGGGGAAAACAAATGTAAGTAGGGAGGAAATAGGGGTGAACTGTTATATTCTTGAGAAATAGTAGTTGGGGTGAGACACAAGGAAAAAAAGTTTTTTTCCCTTGAAAATGCAACTGATTATGACATTAGAAGACGGCATGCACATGTTTAACCGTCATGATGTTCCCACTCCATTAAACAAATCAAGCCCACCTAGTGCAATGCGGTGAACATAATAAAGCTTAATGCTTTATCATTTATTTCCATCTAATAGATTTACAATGTGTATGTGTCCTCTTGGGCAACACTAGTTCACTCTTACAGCTTGCGTCGCATCTAGCACCTAAAATGTTGTCTGTCACGTTCACTTTGTGGCAGCAGGTGTCATTTAGACTAATTTTTTTGCTTGGCCCCCCACAACATATAGTATTTTCATTGTAACTTTACAATGTTAAGGTAAAACTATCAAGACAATGTTTTATGAATAAAATTAATTAGGATACTTGTGAGGACCCGAATTTTATTTATTTATTTTATTTTATTTTACTGACTTGTTTATTTAATTATTTATTCATTTGCTCCAATTAATTTATTTCATTCATTTTAATTGCATTTGCAAGATACATTGCCTCATTTTATATTTTAACACGTTTTCTCTTAAAGTTAATTTTTTGATCGCTTGATTAGTGAAAATTAGTGAATACACGTCTTTCGAGACAATATTTGGTCTGAGAGTGCAGTGGTCTTGGAGAATTAAGGATGATCAATTGTAGATTAAGAAAAGCTAATTAAGGGATTAGAAGTGAGTGAGATGAATTAAGTTCAATTGGGAGCACTATTGGTCACTATTCCTAGTTGAATTTTTGCACCCAAAAGCTAGCTTTATGTCACTTTATCCCTTTCCATCAAGCCACATCACCCAAAAGGCTCACCAACCCTCTCTTCTTCCCTCCCCCTTGGCCGGCCACCCCTCTCCATTTTTTGCCAAAAATCTCAGCTTCATCTTCTTCCTTTTTGCTCCTAAAAACTTACTCCAATCTAGTTCATCTTCTTGGGTCATCATTAAGCTTAGTAGGAGACTTGAAGGAGGAGAGAATCTTGGTGGTTTAGAGCTTAAACTCTTGTAGTTTGGCCTACTACTCTTGGAGGAAAGGTAACTCTCCAAAACCCTCATTTTTCTTCCAACTTATGGTTAGATTTAGTTAGTTTTAACTAGTGCAGCTTGGGTTGTTGATGGATTCCATGAACCTTGACTTTAGGTAGATGTCTTGATATGGATTCTTAGGTAGTGGTCTCGAGGATTTATTGTTTGTTTGGTTGTTGTTTTGGTGAGTTATAGTTTGGTTTTGGTATGAAGATTTGGAAAGAAAATTTGAAGAGGAAATGGTGCAAGAACTGTCCGATTTTTGCTGGTTCATTTTCCTTATGTTAATTTCGAATTTTATGGTTATATTGATGCCAAAATGATTTTTATATGTTGGGGTATATGTGTGTAAATTATCTCTCAAAAAGCATTTCATTTGGTTGAGTTAAAGTTAGGTTAAAGGAAAGAAAACAAACCTGGAAAATTTCTGATCAGTGTAGCCGTCCAATGCGCACTCAATAGCCCGTAATTTTTTGTACAGAAGTCAAAATCAAGTGCTATTTGCATATGAAACTAGACTCTGAGGCTTTCTAATGGTATAAAATGCACCTACTAGCTCATTTTTTATGAGCCGTGATGAACCGGCAAAGTTGACTGTTTTTCTTTGCTATGTTAACTGAGAAACCAGTATAGCTGCAGTTTGTAACTCGTATTCACTTATCTTACCAAATGAATTTGAAGACAGTTTCTTCTAGTGACTTTTAGCATTTTGAATCTAGTTTTCAACGCCAAAAACCACGCTAAATTTGGACTTGTGTAGCCTTAGTTATGACCTAATTTCGAAACTATGCCAGACACTCCAAGGCTGGAATTTCGTGAACCAGGTTTTAAAAATCAGCTTTCATAAAACTGTTTTATCTTGGTGTAGAAAGATCCAAATTGAGTTCTTCTTGTTGTATTTGAAACTAGGCTTGGAGTTCTTTCAGTGGTATAAATTTCAAGGGTTAGTTCGATTCCTATGAATTTTACCAAATTTTCAAAGTTCACTGAAATTCAAGACTGTTTTGCCCTGTTCTTACTGAAGCAGTGATTTGGAGCTAAGATTTGATAGATTTCTGATTTGAATCTTGAAAATGTGTCTTCTAGAGAGTTTTATTTCATTGAATTTATTTTCCAACGGTATAAGATTTACAAATTTTGGACTTATGGAACTCAAGTTATGATTTTTCAAAGAATGCTGTCCCAAACTGAATTTTCCTTATATAGAAGCAAAAAACTGCAAAGTGGTTTGGAAACATTTCCTAGGTATTAAACCTAGCTTACTTGATTATTTGCACCTCATTTCATACTTGAGAAATAAATTTCACCTCCTAGTCTTGTGCCCTCAATTTCTATGAAAACGAACCATAAATGGAGCGTTTTAACTAGAGTAATTCTTAAGGAACTTCATTGGTTTTACATTGGAACTTGGAACTTTTAACTTCCATATTTACTATGAAAAGAAGCAGTGTTTTGATGGATTTTGACTCCATAAGATTAGAAAACATGAACACTCCTATATATTCTAAAACTTAGGTATAGGATTAGAAGTTTTGAGATATGAAAATCATCTTTTCTTTCCTCGATTTTTGTGCCAAAAATTAAGTAGGGTACTTTCTTCTTGGAATCAAGATTTCTTGCCACGACTTGAGTCGAAAATGACTTTTGAGTTCTCCTTGAGTGTTATTTCAATGCTTAAGCAAAAAAGTCTTTTTTAACTTGGCTTGAACTTGTGGTTTCGAGTGTGGGTAACAGGATATTTTTTCTTATTAGCCTTGGTCAAGTACCTAGGTAATCGTAATTATACATGTCTCAGGTGATCACGTGGATACCGAGAAGCTCGTTTGACCTCTTGTTTTTTCTCCCATTTTTGCTCTTGACTTTTGGTGAGTGTCAAGTGCATGTTTCATGTACTATGATTGAAATGATATTTGTACAAGTGCCATGTGAAATTATTATGATTTATGAACTTGCCGAAGTGAGGTTGTACTTTATCGCCCTTGTCCTCTCCCTCTTGAATGCTTGCTACTTGAAATATGAATTTGTATAACTTGAACTTGTACTCAAACATGCTTGTAACTCGTGAGTGTTGAGCGGCAGCATGTATCACATCCTATTCAGGTGGGAGGTGCCTCTCATACCGATTCAGCCTCTCATACCGATTCAGTACTATGACCGATTTTAAGTCGATTGAAGCATTGTCTTATCGACCACTTTTCTTGTGAGGATGCCCAAAACTGAATGGCTAGCCATTCAACTCAAGTTGGCAAGGGTTTGGTGAAATTTGGGCTCATGTACTTGACTTATTTGGATATTGTGAGTACCTGTAATTTTTCCTAATTTCTAGGTTTTATTTTCTTTGAATTGCACGTTTTTCCACATTTTCTTTTTTAAAAAAAAATTACAACATAATTTTTATTAGTAAATATAGTTTTAAAGGATTTTTCTAGTATCGGTTAGTTTTTGAGAAATTAAGAACGTATATTGGACGTGGGACCCGCTAGTGTGGAAAGTTCGGTAAAATTCGGCCAATTAGGTTAAGTTTGGGATACTGGGATTTAATTACTAGGTGTTAGGAAATAATTAGAAGTTACCAATATGGATTAGTATTGGAGAGACAAAAGGAAAAGTGTTAAACTTAAAAGGTGCCACGTGTCGATTTTTCATTCGAGCTTGGATTTTGACCATTATTTCTTACCTTTACTAATACTCAATTTTGACCCAAAAAGCACTCAAATTTCTGCAAGCTTGGCCGACCCTCCCTCAAGAAAGAAAGAAAGAAAACTCTCCGAGATTCTTGCTTCCATCTTGCTCAAGTTCAATAATCCAACCATTTAATCTTGCAATTACTCCATAAAACCCCTCCACTTAGTGATTGTGAGGTGATCGGTGAAATTGTTTGGAAGCTTAAGGTGCCAAGTGGTCTCTTTTCTTGGGTTACTAAGGTGAGTAGTGAAGGAACCCCTCTCCTCCACCTAATGAAGTTAAATTTGTGACTTGTGGTAGTTGAAGTGATGATTTTTGGTGTTATTTCTTGATATTTGGGTGAATTGGTGAAGTTTTATAATTATTGGTGATTTTTCTATTTTCATATGATTACTACTATGTGGCCATGCATAATGATTGGAAATGAAATGGAAGGGAGCTAGAAGGTGTAATGCGTGGTTAATTGCAGAAAATTTCTGTTTTGAAAGGAAAATTGGAAAGTTAGGGTTTCAATACCCTTCATTCTGCCTGGCACTATTCATCATGGTTAGAGGCCGAATTTGTGAGAACCCTAAAACCCCCTATTTTCGTAGCCTAGTGTTTATGCTCATTTGCCATGTTAAATGAAAAAAAAAAATTTGCTTACTAATCGTTCTATACCACAGAAGGTTTCGTTGTTATGTGCAATTGTGTGTGAGATATGTAAGTTTGTGTATGTGTTAGAATTACAATTGAGTGTGGCAATCAAACTTGGAGAAAAAAAAAATTTCGAAAAGGAAGCAGGACCAAATCCGGCCGGAAATCCGGCCAGTTCTTGGCTGGATTGTTGTTCAGTTTTGAAAAAAAATTGAGTTAGCTTCGGCCTCGAATCCGGCCAAGAATCCGGCCGGAAATCCGGCCAGATTCTGGCCGGATTGTGACGTGGCAGCTCCGGCTGCCAAGTTTGACCGACTGTTTCTTCGCCGTTTTAACTTGTTTTGGCTGCAAATATCTTCATTTCCCTTCCTCCTTCAACCGTGTACCATTGAGAAAGAGAGAAAAACTTTTCAATACCCTAGTTTCAATTTCTACCAAGATCTTGAGTTTTCACCGTTTGATTTTAAATCCGTTCCGTACAAGTGATTCCTTAGAAGGGGTGAAGCTCTTGGTGGTGTTGTTTTCAAAGGGGAAGCCTTAAGTTCTAACCTTTGCTTGAGTCTAAGGTGAGTTGTTAAGTTAAGAATTCTCTCTTGGTTCTCTTCTTGATTCATTAGTGATATGTAGAGGCTAGAGGTGTTGTATTGTGAATGATTTCATGAGATTAGTGGATTATGGTGAAGTTTTTCAATTATTATGATTTTTTTTTCTGTTTTCATATGATTATTGCTTTTGGCTAGGTGTGATGAATGGAAATGTTATAGAATGAGGCTAGTTGGTGTGAATGATGGTTAATTGCAAGAAAATGTTGTTTGGAAGGAAATTTGGAAAACTTAGAGCTTCATTATCTTTAATTCTGCTCAGCACTGTTCACCCTAGTTAGAGGCCGAATTGGCCTTTGCTTAAAACATGAATGTTGTAGGTATTGATGTGTTTGAGGTTCCTGTAAAATTTCAGATCATTTGGAGTAGTGTAGAGTGAGAAAAGGCAAAATTACCCCTGTTGCCCTGGTTTCATCCGAACCTCGGACTTGCTTCTGTAATTAGCTAATTTGGCTAGGAATACTTCTGAACTAGTTGTTGAGGTCTTCTAATGAAATGTAGCCTGATGTCCTAGCTAACATTTGGCTTTGGAATCAATGGATTCGGACCTAGGTAGACTGAATTGTAGTTCGTTAACCAGAACGGGGTTTGCCCACCTGCTTTTGCAGTTCTGAATTAGTGTCTTGTATTTTTGACCTAGTTGCACTACAAACTGGACTGAGTGACCTTCTACAATGTTGTGGCCCTGTCTCTTAGCTTCGAAACGGTGGATCTTCCACCTCTGTCCGATAATCGTAGTGCCTTTAGTGCCATTCCCGCAAAATGATGTCAAGCATTGTTTTATCTGAAAATGTTTCTAGCTTGCTTTTCGTATTTATTGTTGTATTTATATGATTTTAAGCCTAGTGAACGGCTTATGGACATGAGATTATTCTATATGACATGTTGGGACTGATTTGAGAAAAATAATGAAGCCATTAATGGCTGGAAAAATAGGTAAACACAAGGGACATGCCGTCCGTTTATTTTCTTGTAAAATGAAAAAGTTAAAGTGATTTTTGGAAATGTATTTTGTATCAAATTGAACGTATGTCCTTGGAAGTGTCATCGGGTCTTTTAATAAAGGTTCGAAGGCTAAGTTTCTATTCGAACTCGTATATTTTCGTTTGGTCAATTAGGTGACCGTTTTACCATTTTCAGATATGATACCTCCTCCGTTTGAAACTTCAAATGTTTCTTACACCTTTTCCAAAATATAGAGGTATGAGTTAGGTTTTTTTTTCCGGCCACCCGTGAATTACTTCAAGTAAGGTTTTAGTGTCCTCCGTTTAGTATGGTTTTCATTAATACCTTGGCTCTACATATTCACTTTTAGCCACACAAACAATTGAGAAAGAATATTTTTTCCTAGCCTAACTATTTGGATTTGATTTGTTCTTGGTCAAATGGTTCTGTTGGGCTTTCCGTTTAGTCTATGACACCCCAATTATTTTCGTCCTCCGAACCAAATGCCTTCTTTTCACTAAAAGGTCGTTTTTATACATTTTACGTGTTAGTTGTTGGATTTTCTTCGATTCACTTACTTGTTTGGCTAGGTGAATTGTAATATGCTTTCTTGATGTATCTTAGGTTTTCTCGGTGATTAAGAGTAATATCCAGAGGGATATTTGCACGTTATTTTGCACACTAGGTGAGTGTTCCTTGTTTGCTATATGTTCTTAACTTCGTGCTTTGTATTATTGATTGATAATGTGTTAAGTGCTTTAAATGATTGTTAAAATGAGATTTCTAGGCGAGTGTGTACTTTATCGCACTCGACCTACATAAGTGTTAAATTTTCAACGATTAAATGATTGAATGCTAGTTGCGCATGTATGTAAGCCTTTGGACTGAACTGGCCACTGCCCTTGTTACCGGTCGTCTCGAGCCAGAAGCGGACTCGGTCGGGGCGACTAGGGACCTGGGCAAACGATCCGGTATACTCGAGTACTACCTTGTAGGTTGGTGGAGCCTGGCCAAAAGCCAGGGACGGGGTGAATGAAATGAACGAATGGATGAACGAACGGGGGGTTTTACTTACAAAAATGAAATCTTTAAACGAACGGAGGAATAAGGGGGAAATGTCAGGAGAACGAGCGAATGAACGAATTTATGGCTCCTAGTGAGCCCGTATCCTTTTAATGAATGTGTTTATCGCTTTCTCTAATCTTTGTACCTTGAATTATTGGTTACGTGTAATGAATGCAATGAACTTCTTGCTTGCCTATGTGTTCGGAACCTCACTGAGCTTTCCAGCTCATCCCTTTAGTTTTGTTTTCCTTAACAGGGGAAGGCGTGCAAGGACGAGAGCCGGTATAGACTAGCTTGGTTTAGCTCTTGTTTTTTTTCCTTTTGTAATGGTTCTCGCCCTAGTGCTTGGCACGGGCTGGTTGTATGGTGAATTGAGAACCTCTGTGTATTTGACAGTTGTACTTCCTTTTGAGATAGTAATGTATATAAGTTTTGTTTCAGTTGGACTGTTATTATGTTATTCTTATGGTTGCTTGAAGAGATCGACTGAGTCCCGGCGAGAGCTGGGCAGGCGGTCCGCCGAACCCTCTGGTTCGCCTTAGGGGGAGGTGGGGCTGTCACAGTTGGTATCAGAGCCTGCTTCGCGTGGTCTCTGCGCGAAGTGAGCCTGGACCGAGTGATGAATAGGTATGACGGACTAAGTGCTCGTTCGAGCATAAGCTTTGAGTTGTGAATGTTATAGGCCTTAAATCTGTCTCATGATATCTAAGGGCCATAGATAGGTACGTCGGGTAGGAATCTATACTTGGGGATGATTTACTCTTGGGACCGGCCGGCTCGAGATGTGAATTGTCCCATTTCGGATTCTTGTGCCCGAGTACTCCAGAGTTGAGGTGATGCTAAGTATGTGAGATGTGTACTTTAGAAACATGAACAAGCTTTGTCTGGCTAGAATAGGTACAAAAGGTTAGTGGATAACTAGTTCGAAGAGTAAGTGACGTGAGGGACTGGACGGGGTTATCTAATTGTGGCTTGGACGACTTCACATTTTCCTTTTGATTTGCTCGTGTATTGTTATCACATGACGTTAGTATGTGTGGTGGTGTACATGGTTATTTGTCTAACTTGATATGTATTTACGTATTTGTTTATCTGCCTCCTTGATATGGCGTGTTATGTATGATATGTGATTTGTGTAATTGGTATGTTGGATTTTGTACTTTAGTCATTCATTCATTAAAGTACCCCCTTTTGAAAAGAAAAGAGAGAGAGAGGGAAAAATATATATATATATATATGTGGAAGGAAGATGTGGTTGCGGATATGGTCACAGCTGTGGAACAAAATAGGGCCAAGAGTCAAGAGAAGAGAGGGAGGAAACTACAGCTGAACAAAGCATGGACCGAGAGTGCCACTTGTATTCAAGAAATTATTAGGACCCATTGTTTTGCTCGGCAGGCTACCATCTGAGTTCCAGTAATTCTGTGAGATGGCACATTGGGTTGAGATGTATAAGGAAATCGCGGTTCTTCGAGATGAAATAGAAGTCCAAAAGAAACTAGTTGAATACTGGGAAGGGCGATGGAAGCATGAGTATTCAGAGAAAATTGAGCTCTTGCACAAGAATTTAGAGCTAAAAAGGAAATACGAAGGGATTTCCGAGGAGGCCTTAACAATGGCACAAAGCACTACTTCTATGGGGGTTCCAGAGAAAGCTCCAAGGACAGAAACTGCAAGGCCACAAGTGAAGACCTTCCATACAAGAAAAAAGAGCGCATCTCTTGAAGATCAAAGGTCAGAACAGGATAGGCAAGGTAGGCCATTTGCTAAGAAGGGTCGTGGAGCGGGTGGTGTGACAATTTGTGGATATTGTAGAAAATCCAATCATGTTGAAGTGGATTGTTGGAAAAAGGGGAGAAGATGTCTGTGCTGTGGGAGCACCGAGCACAAGATTGCTAATTGCCCTGGGTCATCTCGGAAAAAGAAAGGAACCCGGCAGCCAACCCAGACGGACCCTGGACCGTCAAATAGAGAAGGGACTGGAATCAAGATCCTCGGTTCTTCCGAGAACGTAGAAGGTACAAGCCATTAGTTACTTTAGAATTTGATGGATCCCGTTAAAAGAAAAATTTCGAGGACGAAATTTCTTTAAGGAGGGGAGAGTGTGAGAACCCAAAAACCCCCTATTTTCGTAGCCTAGTGTTTATGCTCATTTGCCATGTTAAATGAAAAAAAAAATTTGCTTACTAATCGTTCTATACCACAGAAGGTTTCGTTGTTATGTGCAATTGTGTGTGAGATATGTAAGTTTGTGTATGTGTTAGAATTACAATTGAGTGTGGCAATCAAACTTGGAGAAAAAAAAAATTTCGAAAAGGAAGCAGGACCAAATCCGGCCGGAAATCCGGCCAGTTCTTGGCCGGATTGCTGGCCGGATTGTTGTGCAGTTTTGAAAAAAAATTGAGTTAGCTTCGGCCTCGAATCCGGCCAAGAATCCGGCCGGATTGTGACGTGGCAGCTCCGGCTGCCAAGTTTGACCGACTGTTTCTTCACCTTTTTAACTTGTTTTGGCTGCAAATATCTTCATTTCCCTTCCTCCTTCAACCGTGTACCATTGAGAAAGAGAGAAAAACTCTTCAATCTCCTAGTTTCAATTTCTACCAAGATCTTGAGTTTTCACCGTTTGATTTTAAATCCGTTCCGTACAAGTGATCCCTTAGAAGGGGTGAAGCTCTTGGTGGTGTTGTTTTCAAAGGGGAAGCCTTAAGTTCTAACCTTTGCTTGAGTCTAAGGTGAGTTGTTAAGTTAAGAATTCTCTCTTGGTTCTCTTCTTGATTCATTAGTGATATGTAGAGGCTAGAGGTGTTGTATTGTGAATGATTTCATGAGATTAGTGGATTATGGTGAAGTTTTTCAATTATTATGATTTTTTTTTCTGTTTTCATATGATTATTGCTTTTGGCTAGGTGTGATGAATGGAAATGTTATAGAATGAGGCTAGTTGGTGTGAATGATGGTTAATTGCAAGAAAATGTTGTTTGGAAGGAAATTTGGAAAACTTAGAGCTTCATTATCTTTAATTCTGCTCGGCACTGTTCACCCTAGTTAGAGGCCGAATTGGCCTTTGCTTAAAACATGAATGTTGTAGGTATTGATGTGTTTGAGGTGCCTGTAAAATTTCAGATCATTTGGAGTAGTGTAGAGTGAGAAAAGGCAAAATTACCCCTGTTGCCCTGGTTTCATCCGAACCTAGGACTTGCTTCTGTAATTAGCTAATTTGGCAAGGAATACTTCTGAACTAGTTGTTGAGGTCTTCTAATGAAATGTAGCCTGATGTCCTAGCTAACATTTGGCTTTGGAATCAATGGATTCGGACCTAGGTAGACTGAATTGTAGTTCGTTAACCAGAACGGGGTTTGCCCACCTGCTTTTGCAGTTCTGAATTAGTGTCTTGTATTTTTGACCTAGTTGCACTACAAACTGGACTGAGTGACCTTCTACAATTTTGTGGCCCTGTCTCTTAGCTTCGAAATGGTGGATCTTCCACCTCTGTCCGATAATCGTAGTGCCTTTAGTGCCATTCCCGTAAAATGATGTCAAGCATTGTTTTATCTGAAAATGTTTCTAGCTTGCTTTTCGTATTTATTGTTGTATTTATATGATTTTAAGCCTAGTGAACGGCTTATGGACATGAGATTATTCTATATGACATGTTGGGACTGATTTGAGAAAAATAATGAAGCCATTAATGGCTGGAAAAATAGGTAAACACAAGGGACATGCCGTCCGTTTATTTTCTTGTAAAATGAAAAAGTTAAAGTGATTTTTGGAAATGTATTTTGTATCAAATTGAACGTATGTCCTTGGAAGTGTCATCGGGTCTTTTAATAAAGGTTCAAAGGCTAAGTTTCTATTCGAACTCGTATATTTTCGTTTGGTCAATTAGGTGACCGTTTTACCATTTTCAGATATGATACCTCCTCCGTTTGAAACTTCAAATGTTTCTTACACCTTTTCCAAAATATAGAGGTATGAGTTAGGATTTTTTTTCCGGCCACCCGTGAATTACTTCAAGTAAGGTTTTAGTGTCCTCCGTTTAGTATGGTTTTCATTAATACCTTGGCTCTACATATTCACTTTTAGCCACACAAACAATTGAGAAAGAATATTTTTTCCTAGCCTAACTATTTGGATTTGATTTGTTCTTGGTCAAATGGTTCTGTTGGGCTTTCCGTTTAGTCTATGACACCCCAATTATTTTCGTCCTCCGAACCAAATGCCTTCTTTTCACTAAAAGGTCGTTTTTATACATTTTACGTGTTAGTTGTTGGATTTTCTTCGATTCACTTACTTGTTTGGCTAGGTGAATTGTAATATGCTTTCTTGATGTATCTTAGGTTTTCTCGGTGATTAAGAGTAATATCCAGAGGGATATTTGCACGTTATTTTGCACACTAGGTGAGTGTTCCTTGTTTGCTATATGTTCTTAACTTCGTGCTTTGTATTATTGATTGATAATGTGTTAAGTGCTTTAAATGATTGTTAAAATGAGATTTCTAGGCGAGTGTGTATTTTATCGCACTCGACCTACATAAGTGTTAAATTTTCAACGATTAAATGATTGAATGCTAGTTGCGCATGTATGTAAGCCTTTGGGCTGAACTGGCCACTGCCCTTGTTACCGGTCTTCTCGAGCCAGAAGCGGACTCGGTCGGGGCGACTAGGGACCTGGGTAAACGATCCGGTATACTCGAGTATTACCTTGTAGGTTGGTGGAGCCTGGCCAAAAGCCAGGGACGGGGTGAATGAAATGAACGAATGGATGAACGAACGGGGGGTTTTACTTACAAAAATGAAATCTTTAAACGAACGGAGGAATAAGGGGGAAATGTCAGGAGAACGAGCGAATGAACGAATTTATGGCTCCTAGTGAGCCCGTATCCTTTTAATGAATGTGTTTATCGCTTTCTCTAATCTTTGTACCTTGAATTATTGGTTACGTGTAATGAATGCAATGAACTTCTTGCTTGCCTATGTGTTCGGAACCTCACTGAGCTTTCCAGCTCATTCCTTTAGTTTTGTTTTCCTTAACAGGGGAAGGCGTGCAAGGACGAGAGCCGGTATAGACTAGCTTGGTTTAGCTCTTGTTTTTTTTCCTTTTGTAATGGTTCTCGCCCTAGTACTTGGCACGGGCTGGTTGTATGGTGAATTGAGAACCTCTGTGTATTTGACAGTTGTACTTCCTTTTGAGATAGTAATGTATATAAGTTTTGTTTCAGTTGGACTGTTATTATGTTATTCTTATGGTTGCTTGAAGAGATCGACTGAGTCCCGGCGAGAGCTGGGCAGGCAGTCCGCCGAACCCTCTGGTTCGCCTTAGGGGGAGGTGGGGCTGTCACAGAATTAGCCTTGGGTCAAAACATGAAAGTTGTAGGAAATGACATTTTAGAGATGCCTACAAAATTTCAGGCCAATTGGAGTAGCGTAGCTTGTGAAAAGACCGAAATACCCTTGCTGCCCTGTTTCTACCCGAACTTGAGAATTGCTTCTGTAATTGGCTAATTTGATTGGGAATATGACTGATTTGGTTGTTGAGGTCTTCTGATGAAATGTATCCTTGTATCTTAGCTTTCGGATGGCTTTGGAATCACCTGATTTGGACTTCGGTAGCCTGACATATGATGTTTGACCCAGAATGCGGTTTGTGAACCTGTTTTTGCGGTTCTGGTGTAGTATATTGCATATTTGACCTGGTTACACTCGAAACTGGACAGAGTAGCCTTCTGCAACTTTGTAGCCCTATCTCTTAGCTTCATCCGATAATCATAGCGCCAATGGTGCCAAAACCGCTAACTGATGTCAAAAACTGTTTTTTGGGTTTAGAACCTAACTTTCATTTCCGGTCATTTTCCTAGCTAAATCTTGTACTTGAATGACTATGAGCCTATTGAACGGCTATTGTGATAAATTTATATTGCGTATGCCTTTGGGGTTGATTGAGGAAAATAATGAAGCCATGATGGCTGGAAAAAGTAAGCAAATTTAGGGGAAATGCTGTCCAAATTTCTAGGCCGTTTAGCCTCTTTAGGTTTGAGTTGTCTTTTGAAGGGCTTTTGGGTCATTCAAACCCTAGGTCCTCTCGTTACTTTTGTTTCCAAAAACATCATGTTTTGCACCCATGCATTAGTAATTATTTGGCGAGGCATACGACTAGTAGTCGAGCCTCACTTGAGCATTTTATTTACTCGATTTTGGATGCGAAACCTTCAATTGTTTTACTTTGGTTCGTGTAGACACCAAATTTTTGGTTTTTAACTTTATTTGTTTAGTTAATTCAATAGATTTATTGGCTTCGATTCTAGAGCTTTTATTTTATTTTTGTTCTAGTTTATTTTATTTTTATTTTTGTCCTCATACTGAATTTCAGAAAAACAAAAAAAAAAGAAGAAAGAAAAGGGAAAAGAGAAAAATAACCGCACATGCATGCGGCATGAAAATATTTTCACGGGAGATTTTTGGTAGATCGGAGGGCTGGAGCTTTTTTAGATTTATTGGCTTCGATTCTAGAGCTTTTTTGGAACCTGTTCCACGGATTCTCAGCCTTGGAGTTTCGACATAGTTTTTGAAATCAGGTCATAACTCATGCTACACAAGTCCAAATTGAAATTGGTTTATGGTGTTTAAAACTAGATTCAAAAATCTATAAATCATTAGAAGAAATCGTGTTTAAATTCTTTTCACAAGAGGAGTGAAATTGAGCTACAAGATGCAGCTGTACAAGTTTCTTGGGTAAACAGTAGAAGCAAATCAGTCCACTTTGCCAGTTCGCTACAGCTCACAGGAAATGAATTAGTAGGGAAATTTTATACCGTTAGAAAGCCCTTGGTGTCTAGTTTCAAATGCCACAAACAGAACTTGATTTTGACTTTTGTACAAGGATTTATGTGCAGTCAAAGAGACCCTGGTCGGCTGACCTGGGCAGATTTTCCAGATTTCTTTCGTTTCTCAAAACTGAAGTTTTACCCAACCAACTGAAACAATTTTTGAGAGATAATTTTTACACACACAATACAACATATAACAAGCATTTTTGTAGCCATTTGAGCTACAAAATTAGAAATTAAAGCAAGGGAACAAGACAGCAGAAATTGCGGATAGCATGGTTCTTTCTCTCTTCAAGTTTTCTTTTCAACTCTCAATCAAAACCAAGTTACCATAACTCATCCAAACAGCAACTAATCAAGCAATTCCTCAAGACCACTACCTAAGAAGCCACCACAAGTCCTCTACCTAGTGTCAAGGTTCTTAGAACCCATCAACAACCCAATGTTTAACTAGTTAAAACTAACTAAACTAAACATAAGTTAGGAGGAAAAATGAGAGCTTCAGGAGTTTTACCTTTCTTCCAAGTATAGGGTGCAAGACTACAAGGAAACCAAGCTCTAAGACTCCAAGTATCTTCCTCCTCCAAGTCCCCTTTCATGCTTGAGTGATGTTCCAAGACAACAAGCAAAATTGGTGTGAGTTTTTGGAGCAAAATTGAAGGAATGCTAGCTGAAATTTTGGTCAGGAAATGAGAAAGAGTGGCCGGCCAAGAGAGGGGAAAAGTGAGGGTTTTTGGTGAAGTGATGGAGTGAAAGAAAGACATGACATAAAGGTGCTTTGGTACCCAAAAGTCAACAAATGAATAGGAGGCCATTAGTGCTCCTAATTGAGTTTAATTCAACTCACTCACCTCTAATCCTTCAATTAACTTTTCTTAGTCTAGTATTGATCATCCTTAATTCTCCAAGACTACTGCACTCTGTGACGCCCCCACTTCTCCCTAAGGCGAACCAAAGGGTATGTGAGAACCCGTAAAACCCTAATATTTTTCCTAGGGTTTATTACCCCTGAATTGCATATATTTTTGCATTTTCGGGCTTAGAAATATTTTCTGGTAGATTTTATGCGTAATTATAGTTTTAAGATGATTTTTCTAGTATTGGAGAGTTTTTAGAAAATTAAGAGTAAATAGTGGACGTGGGACCCACTAGTGCGAAAAGTTCAGAAAAATTCGGCCAATAAGGTTAAGTTTCGGATACTGTGTAAAATTTATCGGGTATTAAGAGATAAGTAGAATGTGTGAAGTGATTGATGTGAGAGGGAAAAAGAAAGATAAGAATGCATTTAATGAGGTGACAAGTGTCACCTTCTCATTGGTTGGACTTTAAGAATTACTATTCACTTTCTTGACTTTTTTTTTTACCAAAGGATTAAATATCAAAAAAATGCACAAAATTCTTCTCCATGGTGGCCGGATCTCCCTAGCTCAAGAAGGAAGGAATTTCTTCAACTCTCAAGCTTCCATCTCACTCAATCTTCCACAAACAAGAGCTTAGACTAGATTTCACTCCATAAAAACCTTTCTTCTAGTGCTAATAAGTGTATTAGTGAAGTTGATTTGAAGAGCTAAGGTGTCCACAATCCCTATCTCTCTTGATTTCTTGGTAAGTGATGCTTGAACACCCTACTACATCTAATGATGCTTATGTTTGGCTTAGAAGTGGCTAAAGTGGTGGATTATATGATTTATTTCTTGGTTTGGCTTGATTTGGTGAAGTTTTTAATTTTATGATGAATTTTCTGGTTTAATATGAAATGGATGTTGTAGCCATCTTTGATGATTGGCAATGGACTATAATGACTCTAGTAGGTGTGAATTGTGGATAAATGCAACCAATTTTGGATTTGAAGTGAATTGTGAAAAGTTAGGGTTCATAATTCCCTAATTCTGTCCGGTTTTAGATCATAGGGTTAGAGGCCGAATTGGACTTTCCTCAAAACATGAAAGTTGTAGGTATTTATGTGTTTGAGGTGTCTACAAAATTTCAGGTCATTTGGATTAGTGTAGAGTGAGTTATGTCGGAATTACTGTAGCTGTTCTGCTTTGGTCAGAATGCGAAAACTGCGTTGGTATTTGGCTATTTTGACTGGAATTGGTTTGGATTTTGAAGTTGGTGTCTTCTGATGAAATGTAGCCGGATGTCTTAGCTAACATATGCCTTTGGAATTTCGGCATTTGGACTTGTATAGACTGAGTTATAGTAATTACAGTTTTGTGTGATTTGCAAACCTGTTTTGGAAATTCTGGTATAGTATTTTGCATATTTGACCTAGTTGTGTTAGGAACTGGATTGAGTGACCTTCTACATTGTTGTACCTCTGTTTCTTGGCTTCGAAATGGTGGGTCTTACACCCCCATCCGATAATTGTAGTGAGAGTTGTGCCATTACCGCATTATGAGGTCAAATCCGGTTTTCTTATCAAGGCCTAAGTTAAAGCCCTTTCTTAATTTCTGGTTTGCTATCATGCTTGTATATGTTTATAAAACCCTATTGGGGTTGTAATTGGCATGGCTATATGACTCGTTATCGAGTCTCATTGCATTTGTTTGCATGATTCTAGGGCGTGAAGGTAGTGCACGACGGCTTGGTGATCGTGGTGCATGAAATACCATTTACTTGGTTGGTGAGTATACTACTCACTTACTTGTTATAATATGGCTTTGCTCTATGTGTATTTGATGCCTTGAAGGCTTAATTGGTTATTGGAAGTGATTGAGGTGAGGGTGTACTTGACCGCCCTCACCCCTTGTGATTTCATTCATGGCTATTTACCGTATTACTGTACTACTGCACTGGTTATATGGTACATTGAATTTCATTCATGGAAACTGAATTGGTGTCGTTTGGGCGATTGTCCAACGGCCTTACTGTATTACTGAGCTCAACCCCGTTTGGTAGTCAATTGGATCGAGCCGGCGAGGGCTTGGTCTTGAAAATTGTCATGCCACGGGGACTGTACTGAGGAACCTTGTAGTAATGAGACTCTTGGTTCCGGTATACTCGAGTATTACCAAAATGACTGAATGGAGTGCGGGCCCGGTTGGGGTATGATGGGTGGAAGGATGGAAGTTAAGCGAGGTCTACGGTTGTTTGGTACTTTTAAAATTGACGGAGGGTCAATGAGGTTGGATCAAGATTGCAAGCGTGGAAATGGGCTCTTGAGAGCCGACTGTATCCTTTCACTGATTTGCTTTACTTCGAAATTGCATACTTGAATTGAATGGTTATGCTTATGTGATCTTGACTGCTATTGTGATAGTTGCTCACTGGGCTTTAGCTCATTCCGTGTCATTTGTTTTCCTTACAGGAGAATGAACATTTTTGGAAAGATTGTGATAGTTGGATGACAAGTTGAGCTTTGTACATGTATTTTGAATAGCTCCTTGAGGGTGAAAACCCTAAGTGTTTTGATTCCACCAATGTTTGGTGTGTAATTGGCTAGTGATATATGTATGAACTAGATGGATATTTTGGTAGGCCGTTTGGCTTGTAAATGTTGATTTCCAATGTATGTATATGTTTGGCTGTGGTTTGGATAAATTTCGGCTTCGATTTTTCGTTCTTTTTTATTTTGCAATTTTGACTTGGTTGCGCGCAATGGTAAGTTCCGGAACGTAATAGATCGACGTAAACTGAACCGTTACTCCTGGCGAGAGCTGGGCAGGCAGTCCGCTAACCCCTTTGGTTCGCCTTAGGGGAAGGTGGGGCTGTCACAGGGTATCCACGGGACGCCTGCCCAACTCTCGCCAAGATTCAAGACAATTCGTTTCAAGCTTAATGATACATGACAATTAATACAACCCTAATAAAGAAAGTCGCTTCCATAATCAAATATCCAAGTCTCACACCACGAGTTCAAGATACATCAGTTATCCAATTCTTACATTAGGTTACCAAAAGATACATCAATTCCCAAAATATACAACAGCCACAATGTTTAGTCAATTACATTTAAAACCCTAATACAAAAGTACATCCAAAGGGTTTCTCCGAGTTTCACTCTATGTCCATTTCTATTAAGGAAAACAAATCTATGGGGTGAGCAATCGCTCGTGAGGCCAAGAAAACACACAAGCAAGCACGTTGTTCAAGTAACAATCCCATTTGACGAGTAAAACAATAATATTCAAGTAAATAGCAATTCAATCTAGAAAAGTAAACAGAAACAATTCAAGGATATAGGAACTCTCAAGAGTTATTTTTCACTTGCACGATCAAGAACCTACATGAATTGACACTCCGTCAATCGGGTAGGTTATAGTCTGCAGAACTTCACTTATCCTGTCCCCGTTCACCGTTACATACCCTTGTACCGGGCCCGCCTGTCGCTTGTTTGAGGTGACGCTGCTCAAGTATGCCAAGCAAGACCTCTCAATAGGTCAAGCTTATGTTTTCTCATGGTTCACCAAGGAACCCGACCAAGCTCATGTCGGCTCAAGTCCAAGGTTGGCCAGTGAGAATTCGGCGTCCCCTACTTAACATTTATGAGTCGAGGAGATTCACTCCAACGACATATGCATCCATAGCATACCAATTCATTCATTCAATCATTCATTTCATTCAATACATTTCCATTCATTCCATTTCAATCACGATTCATTTAAATGAGAACGAGTGCGATAAAGTACACACTTGACTCCATTTTCAAAATCTCCAATCATTAATAACAGTTAAGCATGTATCAAGTTCACATACACTTGACACTCACCAATCAAAAACAAGGAAGTAATGCCCACTT
The DNA here is from genome assembly GCF_036785885.1 of Coffea arabica. Taxonomy (NCBI): domain Eukaryota; kingdom Viridiplantae; phylum Streptophyta; class Magnoliopsida; order Gentianales; family Rubiaceae; genus Coffea; species Coffea arabica. The sequence continues at coordinate 36,748,636 of NC_092310.1, read as the reverse complement.
GAGGGTTCAGGTGTCCACCGTGGGATCCTATTGAGTGCCTAAGCAATTAACAATTAACCATTACACAGTATCGTTTAAAATCCCTAATTATCAAGAAAGATTGCACTCATTTACAATCTTAGAGAATATCATTAAAATGACCCTTAATTACTCGTAAATCGAGACTCAAAAGTGGGGTTTTAATAGTATAAGAAAATTTGATTTTCATCTTTGAAATCAAATGTAAAACGATCAAGTAATATCGAAGGAAAATGGAGAGTTCTAAAACTCGATTTCCTTTAAGTTCAAAATTTTCAGATTTGAGGTGCGATCTTTGAAAAATCATATCTCACTTTTGGCAAGTCCAAAATTGGAAAACTTGGTACCGTTGAAAACTACTTCCAAAGTAATAAAAGTTCTTAGAAGACACTTTTCCATGATTCAAAATGGAAGATACTCAAATTTTGGCCTCAAGTTGCTAATTTGGACTCCCCGGACAGATTCGGGGTTGGTTATTGACAAACTTTGGAAATTCGGCAAAATTCACAGAATGCGAACTAACCTCTAAAATTTGCAACTCAATTATCAAAGTTTAAATCACAACAAACAAAACATGAATCAGAGTTTTGAGTGCCAAGATATAGCAGCTCAAAGTTGGCCAAAAATCGAGATTGTTAGGCAATTTTCCAGATTTGGAAGTTTAACTTTGGTAACTTATTCATATGTCAAAACAGTATTGGAACGACACCAAAATTGGCACAGTTCAACTCCCATATGATAACTACCCCTCTACCAAATTTCACTTGAAAATTCACAAGGGAAGGTAGTTAACTAAACTACTAAAGTTCAAGGGAATCCGAAGACAAATCTGTCTTCAAGCTTCCATTTCTTTGTTTCAAACGTTTGGCCAATGAGATCATCTCAAACATGGTTCATTTATGAAGAAAAGGTCTAAGAAACATCCAACATACATTTGGTAGGTGATTGACACCAAAAGTTTCAAAATAACAAGTCCCAATTCGAAATAAGCCATTGGCTAGCCCAAATTTAGGGTTTTCTTTCTCTGGTGCAGGTCTGTAATTAGGCCATAATTCACTCAATTCAACTTGGAATTAAATATAGTTGGTGGCATTGGAAACTACATTCATAGGGCTACAGTTAGGTCAAATTTAAGCAACAAGTCCTAGCACCTCATTGACTCTCTAGTAGAGTAACAAAACAGGACAGGTAAATTTGAAGAGCTGGTACAGTTCACTCAAGTCAAATCAGGGGATGAATTTTATACCGTTAAAAAACTGGAAGTGTCTAGTTTCTAATGCCACAAACATCACTCTATTTCGACATCAGAGCAAAGAGTTATGATTGTTCAAAGTTCGCTGCCAGAGCACCTCTGTACACGTTTTCCAGTTTTGAAACCATTTCAAAAATTCAACTTTTAGCCAATCAAATCAAATGATTTTTGGTGAAAACTTTCCACACAACCTATACAACATATCTACATCAAAATCAGGGCAATTTGACCACAAAAAATCACACCAAGGGGTGCGGCAAGAACAGGGCAGAACCGGCCCTTCTAGTTTTCAACTTTTCTTTGATCTTCTTTTCACTTTTTCTACTTATCTCTACTAAATTAACACTTAATCAGCACAAATAACATCTAAACTCATCAAATCAGATCATCAAGTCCATTTTGGGATTTCATAGAGCCCACTCACATGATTTTCAACAATCCAAAGCTATCCACATGAAGCTACAAGCTTCTAAGTGTAATCTAACTTACAAAAGCTAAGATTCAAGGGTTGGATGATTAGCTACCTCCTTAGATGATGAACTCAGAAATTTACAGTCCTTTGAGCTCCAAGAAAACTGTGAGAATGAAGCTCTTCTCCTAGTCCAAGATGATCTCCAAATTATTTGCAAGGTGTGGTAGGAATTTGAGATGATTTGGTGCAAGATTGAGTGAGATGAGATGAAGAAATTTTTGCTCCTTCTTCTTTGGTGTTGCACGGCTGCTTAGAGAGAGAAAGGAGAGAGTTGTGACTGATGGAAAAGCTTCTAGAGTAAGCTTGATAGTTGGCTCTAAGGTACACAAAAGTCAACTCTCCAATAGTGCGCGTACGCGGGCGTTTCGTGCCCATTTCCTCTCAGGTTTGTTTCACTTGTGCACTAAACCTCTAATGCACTTCTATTAACATTATTATTATTCACTCTTAATAGTCTAAAAATAAATGTCCAAAGTCTCTCAAATAAACGCGCGCGTGAAAACGCGTACTTCTTATTTGTGCGCGATAGAGTGAAATTTCTAAGAAATTCTCACAACGATAGTATTACTAACTAATACTTGAATACTTAAACATAAAAATAACTATTTTAGAACTGAAAACATGAGTCCTCTCATGAGTCTAGTATTAATTCCTCAAATCTCCAATTATTTTGTATCAGCGCGTCTTTCGAAACCATCGACGCGCGAGCGGTATCAGCTTAAATTTAACTCACTCACATCTAATCTCTCAATTAACTTTTCTTTGGTCTACTATTGATCATTCTTAATTCTTCAAATTTAATACACTCTCAATTCAAATATAGTCTCGAAAAACATGTACTCGTTGTTCCTAAATAAACGAGTTTTCGAAAAGTAAATTTTCCAACAAAACGCTTTAAAAACATGAAGTGGCATTGCTCCATATAAATGGATTTAAAAGGGTTGAAATAAATAATTCAGAGAAAATGAGTGAATAAATTTTTAAATAAGCTAATAATATTCGATAAAAATAAGAAAATTTTTCGGGTCCTTACATCCTCCCCTCCTTAAAAGAATTTCATTCTCAAAATTCATATTTAGGATAATATCATCCCCTTAATAGTTATGCTCTTCAAATCAATCACTAACTTACACTCTTCGATCCATAGTTTACAATTTCTATTCATCCAATTAGCAATCGAACTTTGATTCCCCAGTAGGCGTCCTAACCTCCAAATCACAAGTTGGTTATTTTCTCTCGTGATATTTTAATTTTCAAGAGGTATATACAATCACCTCATCATGGATTATTAATATACATTCTAAACCATCCTTTAAAGCATTTGTATAAATTACAAAACTACCTCCTCCGCTCGACAAGGCTAACACAAGTGCATCGGTTAAACACTTTTCACTTTTAAAATTCTTTCTCACATTTAGAATCCCAAATAACTCGCCAAATCTTGCACTCTTAGAAAAATCCTTGGTAAACCAAAGGTAATATTCGGCTAACTCTAAGAACTCCAAATTTTTCCTCTTAAACAGCTTCCATTTTAGCTGAATCAATAACAAATCCTTCCTTAGATATTGTATAACCTAGAAAGGCTACTTCTTTCAATCAAATTCACATTTATTGAACTTAACGAAAGTTGGCGCTCTCCCGAGGTTTGTAAAACTATCATCAGGTGTTTTTTCGTGATCTCCTCAAAGCTTAGAATATACCGATATATCATCAATAAATGCCACCACAGATTAATCCAAATACGATTTAAAACCCCGATGCATTAAGGCATTAATTATTGCTAGTGCATTAGTCAATCCAAAGGGCGTAACTGAAAATTCAAAGTGTCCCCATCTTGAATTGGGAGTGGGCTTAAACACATCAGTTTCTAGGATTCTCAACCAGCAATAGTTCTACTTTAAATTCAACTGGAATAATACCACGGCCCATTGCCATTGGTCAAAACTCCCGTTTAGGTGAGGCAACGGAGTATTTGTTCTTAATGGTCACATCGTTCAAGTCTTGATAGTCTATATATATAGTCTCAAACTTTCATCCCAATTATTATATCATGTCCCTTAATCATTAGCTTCATTAAATCTATTAAATATTTCCTTTCACCAACTCAAATCTCCCAATTTTAATATTTCAAATTGGCAATCAACCATTGGATCTCAACTCTAATCCTAAGCTCTCGATTTTTTGTTCCAATCCCTGGTCACTACTAAGACCTCAGGTTGTCCATTTTCAAGTACAATCTCAACCACGTCCAATATCGTTTATGTCTTATTATAAATCTAAAAGTATGGGCAAAGTTTAAATATACATGTAAGTCATAAAATCAATTAGAAACGAAGTAAATTTTCATATGTCATAAGGATCATAATGGTTACATCCAGTTGGAAGAGGTTTATCAAATCATTTTAAAAGGAAAAGGGGAAACAACAAAATTATAGCAAAACGTGTCAAGTTGCCAAGATATAAATAACAAAAGACTTTCCCTTACGCAAAAGATTGAGTCTCCAGAAGTGCCAGTCTAGTTTATGGTAAAACTATAACTTCTATCGCTCGAGTGGAGTTAACTACCCCCACTCATAAAACTTCCAACGCTTAGATCCCCTCCTGGCACTCGATTACTTTGTGGCAGATCTAGCTAGCCGTTGAATATTTCCTCTTGTTAAGAGCTCTAGGGCAATTTGAAAACTTATGCTCGGTACTACAGCACCTGAAGCACTTTTCTTGCTTTTTCTAGCACTCGGCCTCAGTGTGGTTAATCTTGCCACAGTATTCACAAGTTATATGAGAAGTCATAGCTTGACCAGTTTGAGGATTCCTTTGTATTTCTTCTCCAATTCTACGTTCTTACGTAGTAACTCAGTTTTCTCTGCATATTCTTGTTTCCACCGGCCTTCCCAGTAGTCAGCCAATTTCCTTTGAAATTCTACCTCATTTTGAAAAATGTCCATTTCCTTACGCATCTCTTCCGAAGTTGTCATCTTACTAGTTGGCTTAAGTCAAATGCTAGCCTGTCAGGCAAATCAAAGGATCAAAATGAGTAGTTATTCATAATGAAAGCTCGAACCATATTACTCTTTCATTTTTTTGCTTATAGGTTATGCCGGAATATAAATCTTAAGTATTCTCTGCTTAATACATGCGAGCTCTTAAGTCTCCATGAGATTACTATCATTAGTTACAAACACAACAAGATATGGGGACCTTATTCCTTAATATAAAAATTCCATGTCTTTGTTCACTTTCTAATGCTTATCTACAAAGTTGTTCGAGAAGAAATCATAACCTCTTGCTCTCATTAGTGCCTTATTGTATCCTTTCAAATCAATCTTACTATTTCGAGATTAGATTTTCCGTGAAACTTAGATAGGCGAACTGTGAGAATCATTCCATTTTTACAACGCTCTTGATTCTTAGGTTTGCTTATTGGTCTAGAGCTTTGGTGCTCAACCAACCGTGCTAGGACATCAATCGTATGGTTAATAATAGTAGCTACGTGATTGTTTTCCTTCGTTTCTAGGATTTTGGTTTGGTCCAACAGTCGTTCTGTAACCATCCCCTTAAGCTTGAGGTTACTTAACTCCTCGCCCTTGGTCCCTTTCTACTTCTTTGGCCGCTTATAAATTTAATATTTATAAAGGCATGACATAAAATGAGTGCACATGAACGAAGTTTGAAAAGTAACACTTTGATCATGCCAACCAAATACAAGAATAAAGGGAATGACACCGAAATAATCGTAAATGTGTACAACCCAATCATAGATTTGAAGTCATAAAGTAATAAAGTCAAGCATCTCATGAGCAATGTTTAATTGTTTCAAAAAGATAGGAAACATAGTGAAACAAAATACAAAATGCAATGGCCTTTAAGCGAGAACCACCCCATCTATATTTGACAAAGCCATTAAAGTAGACTGAGTCACTAGCTTAGTGATTGGTGGAGCAAAAAATCTCTGCTACTTCAGTAGGATCATTTTCATTTCCTACACTAGGAGTTTTAATCTCATGTCCCTTATTGAGTATCTTGTCATTCTTCACTTGTTCAACCAAGATAATACACCCAGCCATCGACTTATTCGTCCGGTCTCCAATTTCATGTGCTACCCTAGCAAGATGGTTCTTAGCTTCTTGAAGCTGCTCACTAGGAGCCTTTGTCTTTTCCTTGCTCCTCAAGTACCTCCGTCTCCACTTCAGGAATTCTAGTAATCTAGGCATCCATAATTACCCTCAGTTCTCAAGTATCCTCTCGAACTACCCCTGTTTCCTCAGATAGCCATCTCCAGTCATTGACCCCTGTAACACTCTGTTATTTGGGTACGAGTAAGTCCCCTAGCAATCACATGGGTCCTAGTTCAGCAAATTGGATTATATCTCCAATGAATTTCCCTTAGACCTTTCTCAATAATGGATCATTGGAAGGGTTCTCGAGACGGTTCAATACCACTGTTACCTTCTGTAACTTACAATTAAAATTAAAAGCTTAAATGAGTCCAAGTATACTGAATAAACTAGATTTGGTCATCTCATACTGTCCCACATATCTCTTATAAGGTCGAGACTCCCAATTGTCCATTAATTCAAACATAAGTTCAAATTTTTGTCCCCACGATCGGTCACTTAACTTCCCAACTATTTCCACAATCCGGCATCCTAAACTTCAAACCTATGATATACTACAGAGATCTGAAGCCTAAGCTCTGATACCAACTGTGACGTCCCCACTTCTCCCTAAGGCGAATCAAAGGGTATCCGCGAGATGCCTGCCCAACTCTCGCTAGGACTCAAGACAATTCGATTCAAACTTAACGATACATGACAATTAATACAAGCCTAATAAAGAAAAGTCACTTCCATAATCGAATATCCAAGTCTCACACCACGAGTTCAAGATACATCAGTTATCCAATTCTTACATTAGGTTACCAAAAAATACATCAATTCCCAAAATATACAACAGCCACAATGTCTAGTCAATTACATTTAAAACCCTAATACAAAAGTACATCCAAATGGTTTCTCTGAGTTTCACTCCATTTCCATTCCTATTAAGGAAAACAAATCTACGGGGTGAGCAATCGCTCGTGAGGCCAAGAAAACACACATGCAAGAACGTTGTTCAAGTAACAATCCCATTTGACAAGTAAAATAATAATATTCAAGTAAATAACAATTCTTGCTAGAAAAGTAAATAGAAACAATTCAAGGATATAGGAGCTCCGAGAAGCTATTTTCCACTTGCACGATCAAGAACCTCTACGAATTGACACTCTGTCAATCGGGTCAATTATAGTCCATAGAACTTCACTTATCCTGTCCCCGTACACCATTATATACCCCTGTACCGGGCCCGCCTGTCGCTTGTTTGAGGCGATACTGCTCGAGTATGCCAAGCAAGACCTCTCAATAGGTTAAGCTTATGTTTTCTCATGGTTCACCAAGGAGCCCGACCAAACCCATGCCGGCTCGAGTCCAAGGTTGGCCAGTGAGAATTGGGCGTCCCCCACTTAACATTTATGAGTCGAGGAGATTCACTGCAACGACGTATATAGCCATAGCATACCAATTCATTCATTCAATCATTGAATACAATTCAATCATTCATTTCATTCAATACATTTCATTTCAATCACGATTCATTTAAATGAGAACGAGTGCGGTAAAGTACATACTCGACTTCATTTTCAAAATTTCCAATCATTAATAACAGTTAACCATGTATCAAGTTCGCATACACTTGACACTCACCAATCAAAAACAAGGAAGTAATGCCCACTTGAGGGTTCAGGCATCTACCGTGGGATCCTTTTGAGTGCCTGAGCAATTAAAAATTAACCATTACACACTATCATTTAAAACCCCTAATTATCAAGAAAGATTGCACTCATTTACAATCTTAGAGAATATCATGAAAATGAGCCTTAATTACTTGTAAATCGAGACTCAAAAGTGGAGTTTTAAGAGTATAAGGAAATCTGATTTTCATCTTTGAAATCAAATGTAAAACGATCAAGTAATATCGAGGGAAAATGGAGAGTTCTAAAACTCGATTTCCTTTAAGTTCAGAAATTTCAGATTTGAAGTGCGATTTTTGAAAAATGATATCTCACTCTCGGTAGGTCCAAAATTGGAAAAATTGGTACCGTTAGAAACCACTTCCAGAGTACTAAAAATTCCTAGAAGACACTTTTCCATGATTTAAAATGGAAGATACTCAAATTTTGGGCTCAAGTTGCTGATTTGGACTCCCCGGACAGATTCAGGGTTGGTGTTAGACAAACTTTGAAAATTCGAAAAAATTTACAGAATGTGAACTAACCTCTAAAATTTGGAACTCAATTAGAGTTATAATCAAAGTGTAAACCACAACAAACAGAACATGAATCGGAGTTTTGAGTGCCAAGGTATATGTAGACACCAAATTTTTTATTTTTTATTCTATTTTATTTTTTTAATAATTATTATCTATTTTATTTTATCAATCTCATGGTTTTATTTTTAGATTTTTTTTAGCATTTTAAATACCAAATCTTTTTAATTTAGCTTTATTTATTATTATTTTCATTTTTATTGATTAGATATATTATTATTCTTCACTTTTAGCATTAAAAAAAAAGAGTGCAAGAGGTCAGTACAGAGGCAAAATTTTGCAGCTGGGCATTTCTTCCATTTTACTCATTTCTGTTGCATTTTTCTTTTTCCTCCAAGTACTCTCGGTACAAGTCTAGCTCATCACTCAAAGATTTCATTCATAAAATCTAAGGGCTCCAAAATCTTGGAAGAAACCCATCTCTCATCAACACCATTGATATGAGGGTTTTGGAGTTGGGGATTCCTATAAAATGGATGCAAAAGAAACGCAGCTGGGGGGAAGAATAGGGAGTGTGACAGCTAACATGGAAGGAGACTCTAGTTGACGGCTGGGCTGAATAGAAAAAACAAAGGAAAAAGAAAAGGGTTTGGGGAGAGAGTTGAGGGCCGAGGAAGAGTGAAGAAGGGAGGCGGCTAGAGAGCGAGAGAAAGTCTGGGGGCTGGGAAAAGAAACAAAAAATTAGGAGAGAGGGATGGAACAAAGGAACGAAAAAGGGAAGTGGCGGCTGAGTAGAGAGGGTTACGAAAAATCTGGAAGGGAGCTTGCGACGGTTTTGGGGGGCTGAGGAAAGAAACGAGAAAAGGAAAACAAGACAAGAAAGGGTTTTCTGGCTAAAAGGGAAAAGGGATTGGGAGAGGGAAGGTGTAAGAACCCGTAACTTTTCCATTTGTTAGGTTTTATAATCTTTCTAGGTTTTCTTATTTTCAATGGCTTGTTTTCTACACTTTCTATATCCGGAAAATTTTCTAGATTATTTTTGCGAGTAAATATAGTTTTTAGATGATTTTTCTAGTATCGAATAGATTTTGAGAAATTAAGAACGTATATCGGACGTGGGACCCGCTAGTGCGAAAAGTTCGGAAAAATTCGGCCACTAAGGTTAAGTTTCGGATACTGTGTAAAATTTATCGGGTGTTAAGAGATAAGTAGAGAGTGAGATTTGATTGATGTGAGAGGAAAAGAAAAGATAAGATTGCATTTATGAGAGTGACAAGTGTCACTATATCATTGGTTTTGACTTAAGAACACTATTCACTTTTTTGACTTTTGACCAAACTTGATTAAATATCTTTAAAATTCACAAAAAATTACCATTTCTTACCTCTATAGTGGCCGGCCATCTTGAGCAAGGAGGGAAGAAGAGACTCTTCAACTTTTAGCTTCCATTTGGTTCAATCTTCCAAAACCAAGTGTTTGATCTTGATTCTACTCCATAAAATCCTACCACTTGGTGCTAGTGAGTGCTTTAGTGAAGTTTTCTTAGAGAGCTAAGGTGGTCTACAACTTCCTCTCTCTTGTTTACTTGGTAAGTGATGCTAAACTTCCTCCTACACCTAATGATGCTTAAGTTATGCTTAATAGTGGCTAAAGTGATGTTAGTTGTGATTTATTTCTTGATTTGAAGTGATTTAGTGAAGTTTTTATTTTTTTGAGGAATTTTCTGGTTTAATATGAATGTGATGTTGTGGTCATCTATGATGGTTGATGATGAGGGGTAATGACTCATGTGGGTGTGAATTGGTGATAATAGCAACTAATTTTGGGTTTGGAGTGAATTGTGAAAAGTGAGGGTTTGATAACCCCTAATTCTGTCCGGTTTTGGATCATAGGGTTAGAGGCCGAATTGGACTTTGCTCAAAACATAAAAGTTGTAGGTATTGATGTGTTTGAGGTGCCTCCAAAATTTCAGGTCATTTGGATTAATGTAGAGTGAGATATGGCGTTTTTACTGTTGCTGTTCTGGGTTGATCAGAATGCGAAAACTGCACTAGTAATTGGCCATTTTGACTGGAATTGGTTTGGATTTTGTTGTTGGTGTCTTCTGATGTAATGTAGCTGAATGTCTTAGCTACCATATGCCTTTGGAATTTATGCATTTGGACCTGTATAGACCGAGTTGTACTGATTACAGTTTTGTGTGATTTGTAAACCTGCAATTACGGTTCAGGTTGTGGTATTCTGCATTTTCGACCTAGTTGTGCTAGGATTTGGACTGAGTGGCCTTCTATGTTGTTGTAACCCTGTTTCATAGCTTCGAAACGGTGGGTCTTGTACCCCCATCCGATAACCGTAGTGAAAGTGGTGTCATTACCGCATTATGAGGTCAAATACGTTTTTTTTGTTAAGGCCTAAGGTAAAGCCATTTCTTAATTTCTGGTTACCTATGATGCTTATTTATGCATATGAAACCCTATTAGGGTTATAATTGGTATGGCTATATGACTCGTTATCGAGTCTCTTTTAGGGCTTGCTTTCATTTCGGTTGTTTCCTAGCTAACTTTTGTACTTGTACCACTTTGAGCCTAGCGAACGGCTTTTGGGAAATGAGATGAATTTTGTGTGAGATGTTGGGACTGATTTGAGGATATAATGAAGCCTTAACGGCTGGAAAAGTAAGAAATTTAGGGGAAGTGCTGCCCGATTTTCTAGGCCGTTTGGTTCCTTTAAGTTGGATTTGCCTTTTGGTAGAATGAAAGGCTTTTGGGTTGTTTGCGCCTAGGTCTTCATGCTACCTTTTCGTTTCCAAGGGAATCATGTTTTTGCCTTCTTGCATTAGTATTTATTTGGCAAGGCGTACGACGTGTAGTCGAGCCTCACATGTGCATTCTGTTTACTCGATTCTAGAAGTAAAACCTTCAATTGGTTTATTTTGATTATTTTAGGGTTTCTTGGCGATTAAGGCCAATCTGAAGTGAAAACTTTTGAAGTTGAGCCGGTGAGTGTTCCACTACCTGCTACCCATTATGTGAAATATCTGAATATCTGAATACTTAATTTATGACTATTGAAGCCAAATACTGTTTTGATAAAATGGAGGCGAGGGTGTACTTTATCACACTCGTTCTTCTATCTGCTCATATGCCAATTTTGAGTGCCTATCTAAATCTGCCGTCTGAATCTGCTATCTGAATCTGCTATCCTGTATCTGTATCTGAATCTGTTATCTGTGTCTGCATCTGTTCGGATTTCAATGACCTATGAGCTCAATCCTGTGGCTAAGTTATTCGACTCGGGCCGGCAAGGGCCTGGACGATTAGATAACGAACCACGGTAGTCTGTTCGGGGATTTTGGGTATTGAGACCCTTGATTCCGGGTATACTCGAGTATTACCATTTTTGTTCGGTTACGGTGAGCGGGCCCGGTAAAGGGGTGTTTGGTGGACGGAATTCGGTGTAAAGAGGGGTCTACGGACGCGTTGGTTCTATATGCGTTGACGGAGAGTCAACCGGTTTGGATCAAGTACTGCGCTGGAAATTTGGCTCCTGAGAGCCACCCGTATCCTTCTGATTTGAATCATTAGTTCCTTTGCTTTACATCTAACATGTGTATCTGATTGGTTAAATGTGAAATGCCATGATTTTATTGCTATGTGTTTGGTACCTCATTGAGCGCAAGCTCACCCCGTTCTGTTCCTTTTGTTTTCCTTACAGGAAAAATAAATACTTTTGGACTGGATTTGATAATCGGTTGCCGACTTGAGTTAGTTGGACATATCTTTTGTATAGCTCATTGATTTAAACCCTAAATATAGTTTGGGTCCGTTTCTCTTTTGGATTTGGCAAACCGTACATGTATCCACTTTTGAATCATTTTGGTATGCCCCTTTTGGGTTGTATATGCAAACTTGTGAGATGTAAATATTTGCTTGACGTTTGGTTGGGTTTTGACGTGTCGATTCCTCTTCATGGCCGACTCCGACTTTGTTTTTTTTATTTATTTTTTTTTATTTTTGTGGGTTCGACTTGTTCACACGCGGTTGTATGACCCGAAAAGTAGATCGCGCTAATCTGAACCGTTAGTCCTGGCGAGAGCTGGGCAGGCAGTCCGCCAACCCCTTTGGTTCGCCTCAGGGGAAGGTGGGGCTGTTACAGAAGGCAGAAACAAAAAGAGAAAAACCATAGGAAGAAGCCTCGAGTAATGAAGATCTGTGGGAGATACGAAGCAAAGAGAATCTGGGCAGCGAGGAACCAAGAGAGAAAAAGAGAGATTCTGAAAAAAGAAAGGAAATGCTACGGGGAGAGTAGGAAGAGAGGGCAAGGAACTGAGAGGGGAAACTGAAAAAAAGAGTGCCGAACCAGAAAAGAGAGGAAACTAAAAGCAAGAAAAATGGAGTGTTTCATGGAGGAAACTGGAGAGTTGACCTGCAACTCATTTCCCTCGGATTGTAGTGGATTCTAGTCATCCTCCTCTAGATCCCTATCAAGGATCCAATTCTCACAGCAGCAAAACAGGTAACCCTCGATTCTTTTCTTGTTCATGTCCATTCCCATATGAAGCCCGTGAGTGGGGCCAGAAGTCGAGAGAGACAGTCTACCTGCAAGTTTACCATTTTGTATTTGTTTCTTCGCATGTTACTTGCATTTTACAGTCAAAAGCTGCTTTCTTTAGTTGTTTGTTTGCTCCTCTTTGCCGTCTGCTGGTTTTGTCTTTGCTTCCATGTTGACTGATGATTCTTTGTGGATGAAGTTGTAATGTCTGGAGTTCTGGGTAAGAAGTCAGTAGGTCTCATTTGAATTATCTTGCATGATTGTGTTTTGGCCGAATGAAAAATTACAGAAAGTTTCCAGCTTTGATTGTTCTTTATTCAGAATCCTTTGGTATGTATAGATCTAGAGTGGGGCTTTGTTTGGACTGGGTTTTTGGGGGGGGGCAAGAATGGCTGTCTTCTATAGAGCTATATCGTGGCTTCTTGCTTGAATTTATTGGCTGGTGTTTGTGTTTGAATAAGCAAACCCAGAAAATGACATAAAACTTCGGGCAGTGTTTCTTTCTTGCTGTTTACTTGTGGTAGTGTTTGGTGGTTCTTGTTTTTCTTACCATTTTGTTCTTAGTATCTTGTTTGTTGTCATTGTTTGGCTTTAGAATGTTTTCTCGAAGTTTTGAGTTAGAGGTCTGTAGATGTTTATATGACTTTGCATTGCCACCGAACTTTGGTTGGGGATGGGTGAACCTGTTCCATTACCTTGCTGCGTTTTATGATTGCCTTGTTGTTTTATCCATTGTTTGTTGATTTTTGGGCATGAGCTTTTAGAAAATAAAAGGCATAAGTTGTGAGGACTTGAAATTTTTTTTTATTTTATCGAATATTGGTAGTTTGTTTAAATATTTATTTACTCATTTTTCTCCAAATTATTTATTTCGACCATTTAAAATCCATTTATATGGAACGACGCCTCATTTATATTTTTTTTAAAGCGTTTTGTTAGAAAAATTCACTTTTCGAAAACTCGTTTGGTTTAGAACAACGAGTGCATGTTTTTCGAGACTATATTTGAATCGAGAGTGTATTGATATTAGAGAGTTAACAATGATCAATGGTAGATTAAGAAAGGTTCATTAAGGAATTAATACTCGACTCATGTAAAGACTCACAAAAATTTACCTATTTTAAACTCCAAATTCTAGCTCATTTAATTATTTATTTGGCCAATTGCCCCAAATATTATTTTCTAATCTTTTTAGACCTAATTAAAAGGATCTATGGCTTAGTTATATTTTTAAAGTGACTTGTTTCAAAATTTAATTTCTGAAGACTCGTCAAGTAAAAATAGTGAATATGCGATTGGAATAAATAATTGAATCGAGGATACAATAAGTTTGGAAAAATTAGAGACATGTACATTAGTCTCAAATTAGGTATTTTTATGTTTAAGTGCTCAAGTGATAGTTAGTAGTGCAATCGTTATAAGAATTTCTCGGAAGTTTCGCGTTATAGCGTTAAAATTGACGGTACGCGTTTTCACATGCGCGACTTTATTTGAGGGACTTTAGACCCTTATTTCGGGACAATTAAGAGTGAATAATATTTACATGAATATAAATGCATTGGAGGTTTAGTGCACTAGTGAACCAAACGCGCGAGAAAATCGAGCCCTAATCGCGCCAAACGCACCCTAATGTGAGTTGACTAATGGGTGATTTGAGGCCACAAGTTAATGTCTTCTCTTGGAAGCTTAGAAATCTGATCACACTCTCTCTCCTCTACCCAAGACTGCCGACCAGCTCTCCCTCCCTCTCCATTGTTCCAAAAATTTCTTACTCAAACCACCACCAAAACATCTCCAAATTCAACCAAACTTGCACCATACTTAGCTTAACACTAGGAGATCATTTTGAGCTGCAAAAGGGTGCTGGAAATCACGGTTTCTTGGAGCATTTTGAGGGCCAAAAATTGTAACGACCCCACCTCCCCCTAAGGCGTACCAGAGGGTTCGGCGGGCCGCCTGCCCAGCTCTCGCCGGAACTCAGTCGTTCTTTAATCAAATCCAGAACAAATCACAAGAATAAATAAGGCAGCAATCCAAACTTAAAGTGGAACTTATATACATTGCTATCTCAAAAGAAAGTACAAACCACCAAATGTACAAAGGTTCCCACTTCACCATACAACTAGCCCGTGCCAAGCACTAGGGCGAGAACCATTACAAAAGAAACAAAAGACCTAGACTAGGCTAGTCTATGCTCTCATCCTGCTCGCCGTCCCCTGTTAAGGAAAACAAAACTAAAGGGGTGAGCTAAAAGCTCAGTGAGGTTCCAAACAGATAATCAAACAATCAAACGATCAATTCAATACATTAAACATGGAGTATCAATAATTCAAGAAACATTTACAATGGAAAGCAATAGTAACATTCATTAAAAGGATACGGCTCACAAGGAGCAATTCGTTCATTCGTTCATTCGTTCTCCTGGCATTTCCCCTTATTCCTCCAATCATTTGAAAATGCATTTTTCGTTTATCAATAAACCCTCGTTCGTTCGTTCGTTCGTTCATTCATTCATTCACCCCCGTCCTGGCCGTTGGCCAGTCTCCACCAACCTACAGGGTAATACTCGAGTATACCAAATGTTCACCCAAGTCCCTAATCGCCCGACCGAGTCCGCTTCTGGCTCGAGACGACCGGTAACAAGGGGCAATGGCCAGTTCAGCCCAAAAGGCTTACATTCATGCGCAAGTAACATTTCAATCATTAAATCCTTGAAAATTGCACAGTTATTTAGGTCGAGTGTGATAAAGTACACACTCGCCTAGAAAGCTCGTTTTGGAAATCATTAAAAGCAATTAACACATTAGCAAATGATAACAACAAGCCATAAAGTCAAATAAGGAACACTCACCTAGATATGCAAAATAACGTGCAAAATATCCTTCCGGATATTACCCTTAGTCACCAATGAAACCTAAGGTTGAACAAGAGAACATATTACAGTTTATCGAGCAAAACATTTAAGGGAAACAAAGAAACCCGACTAATTAGGAGTAAAACGTGTAAAGATGACTTTCAAGTAAGAAGAGGGTTATTTGAACCCCAGGATGAAAAATCATGTTTTAAAATGGAAAACCGGTCATGGTATTGGCCAAACAAAAGTATACAAGTTCAAATAGAAACCTAGCCCTCGAGCGAAAATTTGGGCAGCACGCCCTTTGTGTTTACCTAATTTTCCAGCCATTTTGGCTTCATTATTTTTCCTCAACCACAACCCAACATCACACATAAGCAATTCAAGTCAAGAGCCATTCCATAGGCTCACAATATCATAAGAATAAGAATTACAACAATCACAAGTGCAGAAATTCAACTTAGCACAAGACAGATTTGACGTACGAACGCGGAAATAACATATCTGAAGCTACGCTTATCGGATTGAGACAAAACCTATGCCGTTTCGAAGCAAAGACACAGAGCTACAACATTCATGAAGGTCACTTAGTCCAGTTACTAATATAACTTAGTCAAATTCTCAAATTACTAAACCAGAAACCAATTCATCGGCTGTTTAAACGTAGAACACTGTAATGGACATATCTCAGAGTACACAAGTCCGAATCAGGTGTTCTTAGAGGCATTTGAAAGCTAATTCAGAATACTACAACTTTCATGTTTTGGTAAAAAGCTAAATCAGAATGGATCCTAGTCGAAAACGTGATAAACTGGACTTAACTGATCACACGGACTGCTTGGGAAATACTTAAAACAGTAAGGGTATTTTGGACTTTTCATGTCCTACGTTGCTCCGATTGAGCTGAAATTTTGTAGGCACCTATAAAATACCATTCTCTACAACTTTCCTTCTTTGACATAAGGCCAATTTGGCCTCTAACATAGGGATTCAAATTCGGACAGAATGTTGGGAAAAATTTCCAGATTCTGGAATTTCTAGATTTTAGTGGAACTTTCCTTAATTTCTTGGTCTAATCACTACCAAAGCCTCTCTTATAACCTTAATTGCAACATATATACTTCATACAACAAATTGGGCAGAAATTCATCAAGCCCTAGTTCATTATATAAATTGGGGAAAACTTCCAAAACAAGATAATATCCATGATTCCACCACAAAATCAAGTTGCTAAGCTTAATTTAACAAGATTGAAAGTAAAACTTGGAGAGATAAGCTTTCTTACCTTGACTAGAGTTCACTAAGACTAGCCCAAGCTTTCTCTTTCAAAAATCACACCACAAGTCACTAACTAATCACTCAAGGACAAGTTTAATCGGTTTGTTTTGTTTGATTTCTCACTTGGTTGTTGGATTGAAGATGAAATGGAATGTTTTCCCTTGTTGTTTTTCTTCTTGCTCCTCTCGGCCAGCAGCAACAAAATGAAGAAGAAAGTTGCTAAGTTTTGGTGTTTAAATAGATGGTCTTGGTCTTAATTAAGAAGCTCTATGGTGGCGACAAGTGTCGCCACCACCACCTTTCTTTTTTTTCTCTTTCTTTCCTTGTCATTTTAGCCACTAATTTTCGGTCAACCTTGCTGCCAAGAGAGAAGATATTTTGCTCAAGTTCAATAAATTTGTTTGGTGAGAAAAAATGGTTGTCAAGTGGTGCGTTCAATCGGTAGTGCGCGGGACCCGCCGGTTTGCGTTGTTTTTCTTAAAAACTCACGTACTAGGGTTTTTACTTTCTATTCACTAACCTTATATCATTGCTACCAATCACATATTATTTCTCACTTAAAAGTCACTTTTAATCCTCAAATTTAATCATTACTCTGTACCGAAAATTCATCCGGCGAAAAATCGCGAAAACCCTAATTTTGCTCCAAACTTGAAACCGAAGCGTAAAACCCTATTTTCTAGGTTTACTTACACTTATTGTGAAATAATTGGGTAGTGGGCTTTGATAAACAATAATTTTCAAATAAAAGGGTATTTTTGAGAAAAATACAAGAAATTTGCGAGTCCTCACAAAAATTCTGATCTAGTACACTAAGAAGGTATAACATGATCCATCACCTTAAACTTGATTTATAGTAGTAGATATGCATCTCTAAGTACTTGCATGTAAGTAGATGACTTGATATTGTTGGAAAAATGTGAAAGTGGTCTCTATGAACTCCCACTCTTGGGTTGTTGCTGATTTGATGATTGATAGTGGATATATTGTTGGTTAAGTGGTTAAAATGATGGATTAGTGGTGTGTAATTGATAGAAACTTCATTGGGTGCAAGAAGCAAAAGTTTCCGATTTTGCCCCTGCCTTGTTCGGCCATTTTAAGACCAATTTTAAATGATCTAATGGCTTGAATCTGATGTTTATATGACGTATTAGATGTGTGAAAATTTTCATTGGAAAATATCGAGGTTTGGTGGGGCAAATGAATTTTTTTTGTGAAACTAGCAAATCTGGAAACTGTTCCCGTATGGCTCTGACCAGCGGTGGTGTTTCGGCCATAACTCAGTCCTCGGATGTCAAAATCATGTGCCGTTGGTGGCGTTGTAAACTAGACATTCTAGGCGTTAATTTGAGATAAAATGTACATTCTGATTCTTTGTGAGTGAGCCGAACCAAACGTTTTAAGATCGCTGTCCTGTTGCTCTGTTCAACTGGAATGAAGTGATAAGGCAGCAAATTGATGCTTGATTTTGAACTAGTTGGGTGCCAAATTTTGAAATTATTTCTTCTGTGATATTATAGCCCTATGAATGTATTTTTCAACGACATAAACCATGCCCCATTCTGAGTTAAATTGACTGAGTTGTGACCAAAACAAGAGGACTGCCCTGTTTTGGAAAAACCGAAATACTTGGACTGGTATGGGACAAAACCTGGGAGTGATCTTATTAATTGAAGTTCCTGATGCTAAACACTTACCAAAGGTATCATGGATGTATCTTAGACCTTTATTTCACAAATGAACCATGGTTGGATAGCTTTCTTGATTAAACGATTTAAATTGGGAAATGAAGTCAAAAGACAGGTTGCTGTAGAAATTTTCCTGAACTTTGGATGATTAATTAACTACCTTTCCGAAGGTATTTTTCCCTGGAATTTGATAGAACGGTACCTTTCATATAGGAGTAACATACTGCAAAAATTTATACCAATCCAAGTTCGTTTTGACACTTAGCTAAGGTTCCAATTTTTGGAAACTCAAATCTGGAAATTGTTCACCAGACTTGAATTTTCCCAACTTCGAGCTACCGTATCTCGGTGCTCGAAACTCCAATTCTCAATCCGCTTGTTCTGCCCTAAACCTTACTTGCACCTCTAATTGAGTTATAAATTTCAAGGGCTAGTTTGCAACGAGTGAATTCTGCCAAATTTCCAAAGTTAGCGAAAAACCAACCCAAGCTCAATCCTGAACATTCTGGAACAGTGATTTCAAGCTCATTTTTGAGTACTTTCCACTTAGATTCATGGAAAAGTGTCTTATAAGAACTTTTAGTACTTTCCAAGAGGTTTCCAACGGTACAAATTTTTCCAATTTTGGACCTGTAAAGAATGAGATACGATTTTCCAAAGTATGGGTGACAAATCTGAAATTTCCGAACTTAAAGGAAATTGAGAGTTGCGAACTCTCTATTTTCCTTCGATATTGCTAAACCGCTTTACACTTGATTTCAAAGATGAAAATTAGATTTCGCTTGTGTTTTAAAACCCCATTTTTTTAGCCTCGATTTACGAGTAATCAAGGCTCATTTTCGTGAAATTTTCTTAGATTGTATAAGTGTGCAATCTTTCTCGACAATTAGGGGTTTTAAACGATAGTGTGTAATAGACAATTACTATTTGCTCAGGTGCTCAAGGAGACCTTCCAGAGGATCTCGAGGGGAACACCTAAAGGCTTTTTTACGCACTTACTCCCTTATTTCGATTGGTGAGTGTCAAGTGCATGAACTTGTTGTTAAGTGGTTATCTGTTTCTTATCCGTTATGTAAATTTGAAATTTTGAGACGAGGGTGTACTTTATCGCACTCGTTCTCTTTCAAATGAAATTATATTCGAATTTTGCTATGTGAATTCGTATCCGACTTGTACATGGTAATGTGGATGTGATTTGTATTTGTGATTCGTATACGTGATTCGTATTTGTGATTCCTATTTGGAATTGTCGATTTGAGCGTTGCTCATCGACTTATATTCGTATTCGTATTTGTATTCGGGGGACGCGATCTATTGGAGAGATCTTGTTCGGCATTACTCGTGCAGTATTGCCATGATATACTCGAGTATTATCAAAAACTTTGATGAGCGGACCGGTAAGGGGGTGTAACGGTGACGGGATTCGAAGAAAAGTGGTGCATCTACGGATTTGATACTTATGTGGTTGACGGAGTGTCAACGTGAGATGTGATCAAGACTTCGACTCGACTACGTGGAATTTAGCTCCTGAGAGCTACAGTATCCTTGAATTGTTTCTGTTTTTTTTCCTATTCGAAATGTGAATTATTCAAACTTTATGGCTTTACTTACTATGTAATTTGTGGCTACTTGGATTATGTGTTTGCATGTGTGTTTCTTGGCCTCACTGAGTATTGGCTCATCCCATTAGTTTGTTTTCCTTAACAGGTTGGATTGGAAGATTTTGAAAAAGTCGACTAGTTTATACTTTTGATTGGAATCTGGGTTGTAAATGTTTAGTCGACTTTTAATGGTTGTATTTTGGGACTTGATGTATCCTTTGTGAACATGATGTAAGATTTGAATATTTAGTTAAGGAAGCAACTTTTCTTTAATTTGACTTGTAGTATTTGGTAAGTATCGTTAAGTTCAATTTGAATTGTCTTGAGTCCTGGCGAGAGCTGGGCAGGCGTCCCGCGGATACCTTTGGGTTCGCCCTTGGGAGAAGTGGGGCGTCACATAAGTTGCCTGAGTTTCGTTAGTTTGGAGACTGTTTGTATGATCCGTGAGTTTGATAAAGCAAACCCATAAACTTGTGAATGAACTTGGAACTTGTAAAGCCTTTCCCATTCCAGGTTTTCCTTCCCCTTGCATGATATTTTGAGGATAAGTTTGTAGTACTGAATGAGAACTTGGAGCATAGATTTTGTTGCTAGATGTTTGTCACATGAGATCGCAGAAGTCCCTAGAACTCAGAATTGCAGAAAGTAGTATTTTGTTTTTCCTTTGCTTTTCAGTGATTTTCCCTCTCTTTTGCTGGATGTTAGTTCACGTTCTCATCTCATTATGTTGAGATAGGTGATTTAGGTCTTATGTTAAAAGGATATTGGATGCTAAGGATTTACTTTGCACGATTTTGGATGAAACTAAGCTAGCTCGCAAGGCATTACTTCTGGTTTCATGTTTTCTTTTGTTGTTGCATGTTTTCTCTTTTTCGACAAATCAAGAACCTTGTCCAGATTATGCTAACTAAATGGGTTGAGACCTTTATTGGTTTTGGATTGATAAACCCGTGAGCTTGGTGCAATTTTTTGGTGTGAAGTTCGCGTGAGTTGAGCTGCAAAGTTGCAGCAGAAAAATTGCAGAAGTAAAGAAGGCTTCAGCCTTCTTTGCATGCATGAAGTAATTTTTGAGCATTGCATTTTAGCCCCCCAAGTTTCCCATAATGCTACCTTAGCCCAAAAGATCGGAAAAACTGATCGATTGTGTCTCTCTAACATGTCTTTCTTCTTGATGTGATTTAATGTGATTTTTGGGTAGAATATGCATTAGTTTAGGATCAATTTGAAAGATTTAATAACTTTTTCTAGAAGTATAGTTTTTGATTTGAATTTTAGTGAAATTTGGAAATTTTGTTATAGCAAATAGGTTTCATTTATTCATTTACTTTTTGTGAACTTTATCATTTGGATTTGGGATAGGTTTCACCTTAAGTTCTTAATTTTAATTTATTTTCCTTTTAGACCCTTGATATTTGTAATAATAATAAGTTGATCCCTCGAACTTCTTTAATTCTTTTCAATGGGTCCTTGTTTGTTTCAAATTGACGAATATGAGTTGTTTAGTTTATTTGAATGTTTTGAGTGATTCAATTTCGTGTTTATTTCCATTTCATGTGATTATTTTGTTAATTAAAGTGATGCCTTGACCTTTTCTTTGTTTTTGGAGGGTAAATAAGTAATTTCATTTCATTAGGGCACCAATTCAAGGGAGGTACACTCTAACTCTTATTTAATTTTTACTTGACCCTATGTGAGTTTATGTGTTTAATTGCATGCCTTTTGAATGTTTTATTTTACTCATTTATTTACGTTATTTGCTGCAATTTTGTATATTTATTTTAATTCGATTTGTGATTATTTGGGAAGGCAATTAACTGCCACAATTGTAATAGTTAGGTATTTATTTTAATTATTTATTTTATTTCCCCTTTTAGATTGTAGTAGGACCCCCCTAATGTAATAGTTAGGGCTTGTTTGCTTTATTTACTTGGTGTGATTTGCATGCTTGTGTGCTATGTGTTACCGTTTTTTTAGGGTCTTGCATCTAGATATCATAATTATGTGTTATGTGTTTATATGCTTTTATTGTGTTTTACATGATTAGTAATGTCGCGCCCCATTTTTTGATAAATAAATAAAATGGTTTAAAAAAATGTATTTTTTGATTCAATTTGTGATTGGAAAATGAATTGTGATTTAAAAGAAAAATGGGTCTAAATGGGGGTTTGAGAATGCGACGATTTGACCCAAAATTATAGTTCAAAAAGGGTTTTTGAAAATAAAAAATCGGAGTCGCCACTTGGGAATGAGTTAAGGTGTACCAAGTCACCTAAAAATGAATTTAAAGAAAAAGTAGTAAGAAACCCCTTTTAAACGACTCCTAGTCCATGTAAACCAACGAAAAAGGTTCGGGAGTCACATTTGACGAAGGGGAAGGCAAGGATAAAAATCCAAGGCACCCCTTCGACCTAGCCAAGGCTAGTTGCGTGATTTAATCAAAGATTTTCTTGTTTTAACCAAAGAATTTATTACATTTGGGTGTACTACATGAATGCAAAAACCTAGACCTAGGGGACATGGGGAAATTTCTCTTCAAAGGTTGAGTGGTGCCAATCACATTAATTGTGAAGCCCAATAATGACCCTTTGGAGAGGTCACGAATAATGCAAGTGGAATGCTCAAGTAAGGAGAGAAAATATGAGAGGTGTGCAAAAAAATGTCTTTGAACGTAAAAACATACTCCAAGTGCAGGTGGGCAAAATGCATATATGTAATTAGAGAAAAGTGTGAAAGTGTCGGTGTGCAAAAATGAAGATAAAAGTGTTCGTGTGCAAGTGAAGGGATAAAAGGTGCATGTGTGCAAATGAGACAAAAGTGTTCGTGTGACAAAAGTGTTCGTGTGCAAGTGAAGGGATAAAAAAATGTACGTGTGCAAATGAGACAAAAGTGTTCGTGTGCAAGTGAAGGGATAAAAGGTGTACGTGTGCAAATGGGAGGAAAAGTGAAATTGTAATGATAGAGTGGATATAGAATGCATGAGCCTAGGGAATGCATGCATATTGGGTACGGGGAGACCTAAATCGTGACTCAATTTGCCCTTTTATAGAGGGAATACAAGCGTGCTAAGGCTTAGAAAAAGCCACACTCGTCTATATCCCATATTTAAGGGGACTCTCAAGCAAATGAACCCTATAACTAGCATGAAAATGCAAAAATCCTAAAATGGAGGGAAAAGGGGTTCGAGGGGCATGCAAAATGATAAAACTAAAAAGAATGCATGACATGTAATGAACATGCAAACATGTACTAACGAGGGAAAATCCCTAAGGGTCTAGCGTTGGACTAGCCCATTCTATGAATTCCGACTAGCGTTGGACTAGTGGAAACGTACATTCATCCATCACATTCATTCAGGGCTATGGAAAGCGAGTAGACATACCAAACACTTATAAACACATAACACATAACACTTAGCATGCCCGACTAGATGCAATGACCTAATTAAAGCAAGTAACACATAACATATAGCAATCCACCAAACTAATGGACCTATTACATTTGCTAGTTAGGCACACGTTTTCAATAGGTCTTCATCGAATGCTCCTCCAAACCCTATCTATTACAAGCCAAGAGGTGTACACATACCCCATAAAGAATAACTTAAATAAAAAGCAAAAGTAAATGACATAAATAAAAGAAATTAAAGAAAGTCTAGGAAAGCAAAGTAGACATGCAATTCACTTAACACGTTGGATCACGTAGGAGAGACAAAAAGATAAAAGAAGTTATACCTCCCTTGGAATGGTGCCCAAATGAAAGAAAAATAGCTTATTTATCCTCCAAAATAAAAGAAATGGTCAAGGTACCAATTTATTTGGGAAAATTAAAGAAGATGTGCAAAACAAAGCTCACTTGATCATAAAGTCCCTAAAGTCATGACTTAAGCGCAATTGAAACAAAGCATGATAATTAATTGAAACAAACAAGCAATGAAGTTGTAAAATTAAAGCTGCCAAGGACCAAAATGAAGAGATTATTCAATTGGCTGGGTCCTAGTGAAACAAAGGGGAATTAGAGGGGTCAAAGGGCAATTTTTGAAAGCCATTTGCATGCAAGCTTCATGCAACTACGTGAGAAAACTTCTGCAATCACTTTCACAAACTTGTGAAGCTTTTGGCAAGAAACTCTAAACGAAATCCATCAAAACATTACCTACATTTCATTGTTCATCCACAAATTTTCAACTCAATCATTTTTGTTCAGTTTTCATGAACCCCTTGGATAGAAATCAAACCAAGAAATCAAAAAAATCAAGCAGCAAGAATGCAGCAAAGAAAGTTGCAAAGACATATGTTCCAATCAGCCAATGAATCGAATGAAACCTTCTCCATTTCTGGTTGCTAAATTTCTGCCAAAGCCTCTCATCAATTACCCAAACAGCTCAAACAAACTCCCAGCTCAATATTGATTAGCTTCCATAAGACCGACATCACATACAACAGTTAATCATGCTAAACGAAAAGAGTCAATACAGAGAAAAGCCACAATCTCAAATTTGTTGCCGCAATTCTGCAGCTCATATCATGCAACTGTGTCCGTGCAGGAAATCTAATCAGACTTGCAATATCACCACCCTCAAACTCACATAATCTTCATTCATCGATCAACTAAACTGATCTAGGCAAAGAAAGTAAGAAAGAACAAGGCGTATGACCAGAAAATTTTGACAGCTTTTTGCACAAGGAGCTTCGCAACAAAATATGTAGTTTTCAAAGAACTTATTTGATTACTTGCTGGTTTCTGGTGCTGCGACTCTTTGTGTTTTCCTCCCAAAACTTATCCAGCACAACTTATTATTCATTGCCCAAACTCACATGATCCCCAATTCATCAATTTTCTTTTTTTTTTATTTTTTTAAAAAACCAAGCATGTTTGTCTAGCTTTAAAGGTTTTCACAGAGAGGATCCGGATTAAAAAACAAGAAGGAAAAAAACGCAGCAAAGAAATACTTATCACGTGACTGCACCCTCAAACTAAAACATTCAAGAGACCGTGCTAAAAACTGGACAACTCACTACACACAGATCATACACATTCGGCTTCATAGGAAGAAAACAACACGAAAGTTGACAGCTTTTTGGTTCACAAGTCTTCAGCCCCACGAATTCAGAAACACAACTTTTAGTTCCTAAGTTTTTTTTTTTTTTTTTTTTTTTTACATATGAAAAGACAAATTTCTGGTAGACATGAAGCGGGAGTGAAGGAACAATAAGCAATGAAAACAGTTGTCTTCAGCAAACTCAAAGAATACACGCTTAGAATGCTTCAAAAAAAAATCTGAACTTTAGAAGGAAAACTACTACTTAAAGGGAAAAAAAAAGAACTCACAACGCTTTCTTCCGGTAAAGATTCGTGGGTGATGGTGGATTGGAGTGATTCCAACTCTATTTCCTCCTGATTCTCGAAGAACAGCACCGGACCTTCTTCTTCCTCTGGTTTTCTTTTTCTTTTTTTTTTTTGCTTCCCCGTGAAACTCTCTCTCAGTTGATTTCTTTCAACCCTCAGTCCTTTTCTTTTGTTGCGTCTTCTAGAACTTCGCCGTCAATCTCTCACTCCCCTTTGTCTCTCAGTCTTTCTTTCTTCTTAGCCCTCTCTTGTTTCCTCCCTCAACCCAGCCGTCAACTATTCTGTTTTTCTTTTTCCACCCAATCTCAGACGCCTCTCTCTCCAGCTCTCCCTCTTTCCAAGCCGTTTCCATTTCTCTGGTTTTTCCACTTTCTTCTCAGCCCATAACCTCCCCTTCCTAGCCTTGCTCTCGGCTCTTGTGTTTTTCTCTTGCCGTTCTTCCCCCTAATCTCCTTCCTTTGTTCTTTTTGTTTCCGCCGTCAATTCCCAACTTCCTTCTCTCCCTCTGTTTCTTTCTTTTGCTGTTAAAAAATCTCTCAGCCGTTGCTCCTTTCCAAAACTCTCTCCCCTTGCGGCTGTTACTTCTTTTTCTCTCTTTTCCTTTTTTTCCCTTTCTTTCATTTTTTCTCCCCCACCAAGGCCCTTCTCCATTTTCATTCTTTTCTCTTTTTTTTCGTCACCTCCCTAGCCGGCCATCCCCAATCCTTTTTTTTCTTTCTTTTTTCCAAAATCCCTATCTTCTAAGTGACTCAGCCCCTTGCCACCTATGTGATGTGTTGTTAAAAAACTAAAAGTGACATTTGCCTCCATGCATGCCTATCCACTTGTCATTTTGTTACTTTTTCCTTTTCCCTCTTTTCCCTTTTTCCTTTTGTTTTTCTGAAATTTAGTATGAAGACAAAATAAATAATAATAATAATAATAATAATAATAATAAACTAGAACAAAATAAAATAAAATAAGAATAAAAATAAAAATAAAAACCCTAAAATTGAAACAAATAAGGCTAAGATTAAATTAAACAAATAAAGTTAAAAAATCAAAATTTGGTGTCTACAGTTTACCCCTCTTTGTCTGAGTTTTGAAAAAACTTGAGACAAAGAAGTAGACACCAAATACTTACCTACGTTATTTGGCTGTGAATGACCCGAACGACAGACACTTCTGAAACGAGGACTGACCTCTTTAACAGGAAATTTTTTTTTTTTTTAAATAAAATGAAATGGGATCGACCCAAACAGAAATTTAAACGGGACTGACCCGAACAAAAATTTAAAAGGGACTGACCCGAACAGAATTTAAACGGGACTGACCCGAACGGAATTTAAACGGGACTGACCCGAACAGAATTTAAACGGGACTGACCTGAACAGAAATTAAACGGAACTGACCCGAACAGAAATAAAATGGGACTGACCTGAACAGAAATTTAAACGGGACTGATCCGAACAGAATTTAAACGGGACTGACCCGAACAGAATTTAAACGGGACTGGCCCACGGCTAGTGGCGGTAAAATGAAAATGCTCACTAGTGGGACTGACCCACGGCTAGTGGCGGTAAAATGAAATACTCACTGGCGAGACAAACCACACGCTCCAGCGGCTGTGAAAAAAGAAATGCTCACTGATGGGACAAACCACACGCTCCAGCGGCTGTGAAAATGAAGTGCTCACTGGCGGGACAAACCTCAGCTCCAGTGGCTATGAAAATGAAAAGCTCACTGGCGGGACAAACCACACGCTCCAGTGGCTATGAAAATGAAAAAGCTCACTGGCGGGACAAACCTCAGCTCCAGTGGCTATGAAAATGAAAAGCTCACTGGCGGGACAAACCTCAGCTCCAGTGGCTATGAAAATGAAATGCCTTGACAATCGGACAGTGGGATCAAACCCGAGCCTGCCGTGATGAATTTGATTTGATTCTTGACTTTGATTTTTGATTTTTTGATTTTTTGATTTTTTTTGATTTTTTGATTTTTTTTTTATTTTTCCTGACTGAGAGCGACTTGTCGAAATAATTTGCCTCAGTGTGATGAATTGGTCAATGGGATTAAACCCAAGTCTGCTCAATGGGAAGTTGGCGGCACGAAGTTCAACGTGATCTTGTGAAGTTGGCGGCACGAAATCCAGGCCCAACGTGATATTTGGAATGTTGGTGGCACAAAATCCAGGCCCAACGTGATATTGTGATGTTGGCGGCACGAAATCAGGCCCAACTTGATGTTTGAAATGTTGGCGGCACAAAATCCAGGCCCAACTTGCTTTTTGAGATGTTGGCGGCACCAAGTTCAGGCCCAACGTGAACTTTGTGAAGTTGGCGGCACCAAGTCCAGGCCCAACATAAATTTTGTGAAGTTGGCGGCACCAAGTCCAGGCCCAACTTGATATTTGGAATGTTGGCGGCATGAAATCCAGGCCCAACGTGATTTTTGTGATGTTGAAATTGAATTTGATTTGTCAAGAAGCAAGAAGTTAAACTTGAATTTTTTGATTTTTGACCTTTCTGATGATGATTTTTTGATTTTTCTTTCTTTTTCTGATTTTTTTTTCTTTTTTCTTTTTTGATTTTTCGGATTTTTCCGAGAGAATTTTTCAAAATAATTTGCCCTAGTGTCGGGTCCATTTTTCCCTCCTTCTTCTTGTTTCTCTTTGCAGTATCGCCTTCCGCCTCATTGGATGCTTTCCATCATTTTGAACCATGAATACCTGTACAAGGGGTTCATCAAAGTGTGTCATGCATTCAAAAAAATTTTTTATTTGGAAAGAAACAGCGTGATTGGTTTGACATCCTCAAATGTATTACAAAAATTTTGCCTCAGTGTAGGCCTATTTACTTGCAAAAAATTTGTTTGAATGACCCTCCATTTATTTGAACAAAGTAAGCAATTGCTTTTCCTAACGTATCATGTGAAGAAAATTGAATGCCTTGCCTAAACTCATATAGCAAATTTCATGATGAATTTCTCAAAATAATGCCAAATTACGAAAGATTTCTTCCCCACTTTAGCATCAATGCTTTGGGTGATGGGTTACCATTCCTTATTGGCTCATTTTTCAGGAGCAATCCAGTGATCTGATTTTTGAGGGGGTTAAGGGAAATGAGAAGACAAGATTTGTTTGGTTCTTGTGCCCAAAATTGTAATTCCTTCAATACCACATCTTAGTGAAAGCAAAGAGTTTGTCACTCTTATTTCTTAAGAAAACTTAGTCAACGTATAAGCTTTATAGGCTTGTAACAACATGGGTAGAAGCGATAGCTAAACCTGTGAAAACTGGTTATACCCCTATGATCACAAATGATTGATGGATTTCTTACGAGCATAATCCTCACTTTGGATTGTCATGAAGGAATAAGTCAACGATGGACTTTGTTAGCTTGTAATGTGGCTTGAAAACGATAGCTGAAAGATAAGACATCAAGGACATTGCACCACAGATCGCATTTTTCCTATTTTGAACCCGAAGATTCTGAACTTTGTTTGATCACTCAATAGGGACTTCACCATCGAATCTTTTGTATTTCATTTTTCCTTTTTGCTTTTCCGTTTTCTTTTCTTTGATCTGGTGGGTTTTCACATGGTGAGTAGCGTCAACCCCATACCCAAGCAATTCAGAAATACAGCTAAAATTTTCCGGCATCAGAAATTTTCTTGACAGGGCCATTGCAAAGAACAGAAGTCAGGACTTTCGGCTTTTGTAATGGGGTCAGGTGGGGTGTTTAGAAAAGTTAAGGCTTGAAGGCAGATTTTAAAAATGGTTTGAAGAATCTGAGATCGCATTATTGCATCAACCCTATTTTAGGGTTAAATCAGAATTTGCCCCAGTTTATGCTCAATTGAGCCTTTTTCTCTTTCATTTTCTTTCTTCTTTTGACTTTTCGACCTTTTGCCATTCTTTGAAATTTTCAAAACTTGCCCCAGTTTATTTGTGAACTGAGGTTCTCTTTTCTTCTTTTCCTTTTGATTTTGTTGCATTGTCACTTTTCACTTCTTGAAACTTTTTTCCTTTTCATTTCAAACTTGCCCCCAGTGTGGGGTTTGCGATTCTCAGGGGTTGCCAAATGAAGTATTTTATTCTGAAGGCTCAAAAGGGATGACTAGGGATAGAATGTTTGATTGGAAAAGAAGAGGGCTTGACTATTAATCCGTTCCTTACAATAACTCTGAAATGAAACTTTCATTAATGCGAAATTTCTTGCATGTATCTGAATTAATTGACTGAGGAAGACTCTCCATAAGTGGTTCGTCGGACAAAACCCTTCCTTTTTCCCTTTTTCCAAAATTGAAGCGCAAATAGATTCAAATTTCTCCAATTTGTGATTCCCTCTTTTCTTTTCTTTTAGCATTTTTTGCTTTTCTCTTTTTTCTTGTTGTTTTTTTTTCTGAAAAATTTTCCAATCTCCCTCCCCAATGTGGGGTGCGATCATATGTGCACTCAAAAAGAACCACCAATTTTTAGCTCAAATGAGGATGCAAGGGATGATCAGTGTTTAGGTTGTAGAAACGACGGCCAAAGTATCATTCTTACACCTCATGACAACCAAAGTAATGAAATGGTCATTGAAAATCCGTTCCCCTTTTAGATATTTGAAAATTTTCCAATAAAGGGTAGTGATCATTAGGGATCTTATTTGAAACGAAATTATTATTTCAAAGGCTCAAATGGGGGAGCAAATGATAAAATGTGTATAGGTAGAGGAACGAATGCTCAAAGTATCATTCCAAATTTTCGAAACAAACAAGAATAATGCACATTTTTGCTTTCACTGAGATGTGAGTTGAATCTATTTAGACACAACGGCCATTTTCAAGCCAAGGTTGCCCCAATATGCAATTTATCAATCAATGTGACTTGATTTTATTTTGGAGTTAAATGAAGGAGAAAAGGTATCTCATTGGGCCTTTTGAGCGACCTCTTTCAATCTTGAGCACTCTTATTGTGTAGTTCAGATCACCAATCTAGTGTATACAAGAGTTAGAAAGCATACACTTGCGAATTTTCAGGCTGGAGGTTGAAAAAATCTCAATTTGGTTTTATTTCTCAAAATTCATCATGAAATCTCCAATGAGTAAGAATAAAAAATGAAATGTACATAAATATACACAAAACAATGATTATCCAAAAATTTTATTGCTGAAAAACAATTTGAAACAAAATTTCTCGTTCAATTATGATACAAATGAGAAGAGAGAAACTCGTAAAGAGCTCAAAATGTACACTTTTGTCTCCTTTCCTTTTGGAACAAAATGTATTAACAAATCAAATAAACAGAATTTCCCTTTGGAAAACAATTACAAAATCTCTCAAAGGCTTTAGCGTAGAGCTTCCAGATAGATCATTTATGTTTTCATTGTAGGATCTGCCCAAGAATCAAATAACACTTGTAATCTTCAAACTTTATTGGATTAAAATTATCATCAGATATAGAAGAATATTTTCGTCTTATTGAAACATTTTTATGAATGCAGGGGAGGGGGAAAACAAAAGAAAAATACTCAGAGTTAGTAGGCAAAACTGCAAAATCGGTATGCATGTCCTATGGGGGAACCCTTTTTGTGCCAAGGGTAGGCCTAGCATGAAAATGCAATCCGCTAGAGTAGGCACTATACAATACCTGATGGATCCGATCAACTTGTTGAGTGAAAAATAATTTGAAAAATTTGGCCCATTGGAATGAGAAGAGACGATGGTCAAAATGAGGATCTCGTCCGAAGGGATTGATCACTTTTGATCGATACAAGAATTGGCAAAAACGCGCGGGTTTGACCTTGACGAACTTCCTATCGAAGAGATTGGAATTCGTTTGACCAAAAAAAAAAAAAAATTTTTTTCAGTGAAGCACGGGTCAAAACCCCAACTGATCAAATGGCTGGATGCAATGGATGGTTTTCTCAAAAATCGACTAAGTTTCCCAATTTGAAATTGACATTGAAACCCTAATTGATCAAACGGGATTGACGATTTATTAAAAATCAACCGGATTACCCTAAAAAGGGAAACAGGTCAAATGAATTGAATGAAATTTAATTTATTCGAAATTAATCAGATCACCCTAAAAAGGGTAAATTGATCAAATAGATTAAACGAAACTTGATTTATTCAAAATCGGTTCGGTTGCCCTAAAAATGGGTAAATTGGCCAAATGAATGAAATTGAATTAGTGATTTATTCAGAAATCGGCCGAATGACCCTAAAAAGGGTAAATTGGTCAAATGAATGAATGAATTGGCAAAATGGATTGGTTGAATTGTCCAGCCATTAGTTATTTCAAAATTATTGAGGTGCATTAGTCTATGACCTTCTAAAAATCAAATTTTGGCCTCAATTTATTTGTCGTCTCAATAGGAGGAATCATTTGTGTATTTCTTCAAATTAATGTCCTTCACGCAAGGGATTTTTACCAATTTTTTATAAAATGGCAAAAAAGTGATTATTAGATACTCATATTCCAAAGATCACTCTATGAAAATGATCGGATCCTACCTTACCTTGTGCACTACCCCTTTGGATGGTACAAAATGTAAACGTGCAAGTCTCACTGGATTAAGTATCCGAGACACAAGGTGGCTTATTTCTAAACACGGGATTCCCTATGTGGCATTCCCTTTCTAGGGTTTATGCATGATGCCATTTATTAAAGCGATAAAACATGCAATTTGAAATGGAAACGTGACCTAAGGAACCCTTTATATGCCAGGATAGGCCTAAAATGACATGCCATTATTAATTTATGAACAAAATATACCGAAATTTCTAAACGTGCAATAGCCTATCTATAAGGGTAGGTCCTAAAAGAGGATCATGCCAGACCTCTTATTTCCTAACGTTTGTGAATGCAAAAGACAAGAAACAAGGAAACGTTAGTTCAGCACATAATCACATAACACGTTGGTCAATAAACAATAAAAAGCAACAAAGATAGATAAGGAAAAAGGGTTAGGACCCCTCCCCTCGTGAATAGTGTCCCTAATAGGGTAAGGTCGACTCTACCCTAGGCAATTCTAAAATGGATGCATGAGGTTGGGGTTCGCTAATGCATCTAGACTCGACAAGCTCAGGCCCCAAGCCTTCAGACTTGGAAACCAAGGGTCATCACTCCCAAGGTTCCTTGTCGGTGGCTCGAGCGATTCCCCAGACATTGCTACGCACACGTCGTGTCACGGCCACATGTCTAAGTGAATCTATCACACATTGTGAGGCCCCAGTTCGTTCTACGTTGATATATTCATTAATTGGGCGGTAACGTTTGGTTTTGGGAGTATTTCGAAAACCCTAAGTAGGGATTAAGATTTAAACCCTAAGTTCCGGTTAAGATTGAAAACCCGTTTTCCTACATTTTCTTTATTAGAAAATTCTCCAGATAATTTTTATTGAGTAACTAGAGTTTTTAGATGATTTTTCTAGTATTAGTTAGTTTTTGAGAAATTAAGAACGTATATCGGACGTGGGACCCACTAGTGCGAAAAGTTCGGAAAAATTCGGCCAATTAGGTTAAATTCCGGATACTGTTTAAAATTTATCGGGTGTTAAGAGATAAGTAGTGTGTGTGAAGTGATTGATGTGAGAGAGAAAAGAAAGATAGGAATGCATTAATGGTGGTGACAAGTGTCACCATTTCATTGGAGAAGACTTAAGAATTACTATTCATATTTTTGACTTTTTTGACCAAAGGTTAAATATCTTCAAAATTCATTAAAATTTCCTCATTCTTTCTTCACCATGGCCGGCTCTCTCCTCTCTCTCTTTCTCTCTCTCTTGCTCCAAGTACAAAGAAGAAACACTTCAATCTTGTTCCAAATCATCAAACCAACCATCCAACCTTGATTTTGCTCCATAAAACATCTTCAAGTGGTGGTTGTGAGTTGTTTTGTGGATTTGTTTGGAAGAGCTAAGGTGGTCTACAACTCCTCTTCTCTTGTATACTAGGTAAGTGATGATTTAACATACTCTTGCACTTAATGAAGCTTAAGTTATGCTTATTAGTGATTAAAGTGCTGAAATTTCTGGTTTTATCTTGGTTTGGAGTGATTTGGTGAAGTTTTCCATTTTATGATGATTTTTCTGGTTTAATTGGATTATGATGGTGTGGTTGTTTGTGATGATTGGTAATGGACTATAATGGCTCTAGTGGATGTGAAATGTGGATAAATGCAACCAATTTTGGATTTGGTGTGAAAATTGCAAAGCTAGGGTTCTTAAATCCCCAATTCTGTCCGGTTTTGGATCATAGGGTTAGAGGCCGAATTTGACTTTGCTCAAAACATGAAAGTTGTAGGAATTGATGTGATTGAGATTCCTGCAAAATTTCAGGTCATTTAGATTAATGTAGAATGAGTTATGACGAAATTACTGTAGCTGTTCTGCTTTGGACAGAATGCGAAAACTGAGATAGTAATTGGCCATTTTGACTGGTTTGGGTTTGGATTTTGAAGTTGGTGTCTTCTGATGAAATGTAGCAGGATGTCTTAGCTAACATATGCCTTTGGAATTTCGGCATTTGGACTTGTATAGACTAAGTTATAGTAATTACAGTTTTGTGTGATTTGCAAACCTGTTTTGGTAATTCTGGTATAGTATTTGGCATTTTCGACCTAGTTAAGCTAGGAACTGGACTGAGTGGCCTTCTACATTGTTGTAGCCCTGTTTCTTAGCTTCGAAACGGTGGGTCTTACACCCCCATCCGATAACCGTAGTGAATTTGGTACCATTACCGCATATTGAGGTCAAATACGGTTTGTGATTCTAGTACGTTTTTGGAAAGTTTATGGCTGGAACTTTGGCTTCACATTTGACTGAGTTACAAGCTGTTTGGGCTTCCGACCAAAACACCAAACTTATAGCCCTATATCAGAGCTTTCTAACGCCCTTGGAATTTCATGAATCGGATTTATAAAACCTGAGATATAGCCGAGCAAACAAGGCCTGCCCGTGAAAATGACCAGAAATCTGTTTTGGTCCTGATGACCAATTTCCGTTCCGAATTTGGATTGCCGACCTTCATGAAAGTTGTTCCATTTGGAATGAACTATCTAACTGCTAATTTTCAGCTCTTTTGACCATGTGTAGCATAGAAAACAGTTCGCACTCAAAACTGACCATTTGTGCATTGGCCAGATTTCGTAAGTGATTGTGATTGGTTCATTTGGGACTGAAGCCTCCAGTTTCAGTTCTGGATGTCTTCATAACAGTTGTTGTTCATCCTTTAAGCTTCGATTTGGCATCTCATACGCCTTAATCCGATATTCGTAGCTCAACTTATGGGTAAACTAGAAATGAGTAGCAAATCTGCCGTTTCCGTTTCCGTCCGTCATATTTACGTGCGCGCGTGTCGTTTTGCCGTTTTGCTTGTTTTGGGCATGTTAGTGGCCGTTTGTGATAAAATCTTCTATTTCAGACAGCGGTGAGCTAGGCGGAGCCGGTGGGGCCCACTACTAGCCAACACACAAAGTGAATTCCGCCTTTGTACTACTTTTGGTATTTTGAGTAAGTATTCAGGCCAGTTTGGTGTGTTTTCTTTGCTATGTGTTTGAGATATGTGAAAAGGGCACTTAGGCGAGGGTGTACTTTATCGCACTCGACCTAAACCCTAATTTGAATGTATAATTGTACTTGGCATATGTATATGAACCTTTTGGAACCAAAACCCTTGAGCTTGTGGCTCGGGGCGACTTTCGAATAAAGTTTGTGAAGTTTGCAAAGTTTGTGATTTTGAATAATTTTGTGAAGTTTGTGAGTTTGGGGCGAACTCTTGACCTGGTTGGACTATTCGAGCCGGTTAGGGCTTGGTCGAAGGCAGTCCAACTTAGTCTGAGGTCACCAAGTTTGTAGGTTCATGTTATGAACCAATTTTGTAAATCCGGTTCACCGAGAAGGTGACCAAGTTTGTGACCCGAGCTTGTGACTCAAGCTCAAGTTTGTGATTTCGTTCGCCCGGGCAAGTTTGTGAGGTGACTGGCCAGTGAGGGTGATAAGGTGTCGGTGGGTGTACAAGTGAAGTTCTACGGACTATTATTTGCGGTCGACGGAGTGTCGGCAGGAGATCACGCATGGCACATGAGTTGGCTTTGGAGCCACCTGTATCCTTATTATGTGATGTTACTTTTCTGCTTTTGCTTTACTCTTATTGTGTAACTGTTACGTGAAATTTATGCTTTCGCCCCTGTTTACTTACTAAGCATATAGCTTACCCCATTCCTTTTGTTTTCCTTAGCAGGGGCCGACGCGGGGACTTTTGGCTCGTATACTAGTATAGTAAGATTGGCTTGTAATAGTTGAACAGTTAGGATGTTTGTTTTTGTTTTGGTGGTTTGACTCGATACTTTTGGAGAATGTAATTATAACTCTTTTTGGGATTTGTACATAGTATGTAAGGTACTCTTTTGGATTTTCTGGTTTTTATCGCTTTAAGGTTTGAGTCCTGGCGCGAGCTAGGCAGGCGGCCCGCCGATACCCTTGGGTTCGCCCTTGGGAGAAGTGGGGTCGTCACAGTTGGTATCAGAGCTTAGGCTTCAGATTCCTGTAGTGTATCCTAGGCTTGAAGTTTAGGATGCCGGACTGTGGGATTCGATTTGATTTGAAAGTTAAGCAATTGAGGGATAAAACCTATAGCTGCTTCGCGTGGTCTCTGCGCGGGGTGAGCCTGAATGAAGTGGTGAATAAGTATGAAGGACTAGATGCTCGGTCAAGCATAAGTTATGGATCATAAATGTTATAGGCCTTAAATCTTTCTCATGGTATCTGAGGACCATAGGTAGGTTCGTCAGGTAGGAATTTCGATTGTAGATAGTTTACTCTTGGGACTGCAGCTTGAGATGTGAATTATCTTATTTCGGATTCTTGTGCCTGAGTACTCCAGAGTTGAGGCGCTGCTAAGTACTTGAGATTTGCATTTTGGGGAACATGAACAAGCTTTGTCTGGCTAGAGTGAGTACAAGAGATCAACGGGCACTTTGGGAAGTGGAGTAAGAAACCGGACGAGGGTGGTTTTCACTGAGTGTGGGACGACAAGTCGCGTTTCTTTCATTTGCCCTTGTATTGTCCCTACATGTCATTTACTTGTGGTATGTTAATACCTGCATCTATAGTACTTGCTGCACTTGACTTTGTCTAACTTGAAATGTCTCTTGGTGTATATGGTGCATTATATTGCGTACATTTTGGCGTGACTTGTATATATATGTACACCTTTTGATCTTTTGATTATTTCGAGTTTTTCAACCCTTAGCTCGTTGATTGCAATTTCGAGGACGAAATTGTCCTAAGTGGGGGAGATTGTGAGGCCCCAGTTCGTTCTACGTTGATATATTCATTAATTGGGCGGTAACGTTTGGTTTTGGGAGTATTTCGAAAACCCTAAGTAGGGATTAAGATTTAAACCCTAAGTTCCGGTTAAGATTGAAAACCCGTTTTCCTACATTTTCTTTATTAGAAAATTCTCCAGATAATTTTTATTGAGTAACTAGAGTTTTTAGATGATTTTTCTAGTATTAGTTAGTTTTTGAGAAATTAAGAACGTATATCGGACGTGGGACCCACTAGTGCGAAAAGTTCGGAAAAATTCGGCCAATTAGGTTAAATTCCGGATACTGTTTAAAATTTATCGGGTGTTAAGAGATAAGTAGTGTGTGTGAAGTGATTGATGTGAGAGAGAAAAGAAAGATAGGAATGCATTAATGGTGGTGACAAGTGTCACCATTTCATTGGAGAAGACTTAAGAATTACTATTCATATTTTTGACTTTTTTGACCAAAGGTTAAATATCTTCAAAATTCATTAAAATTTCCTCATTCTTTCTTCACCATGGCCGGCTCTCTCCTCTCTCTCTTTCTCTCTCTCTTGCTCCAAGTACAAAGAAGAAACACTTCAATCTTGTTCCAAATCATCAAACCAACCATCCAACCTTGATTTTGCTCCATAAAACATCTTCAAGTGGTGGTTGTGAGTTGTTTTGTGGATTTGTTTGGAAGAGCTAAGGTGGTCTACAACTCCTCTTCTCTTGTATACTAGGTAAGTGATGATTTAACATAC
Organism: Coffea arabica; assembly: GCF_036785885.1. Lineage (NCBI taxonomy): Eukaryota > Viridiplantae > Streptophyta > Magnoliopsida > Gentianales > Rubiaceae > Coffea > Coffea arabica. The sequence goes on along the minus strand of NC_092310.1, from coordinate 36,711,245 downwards.
TCTTGCACTTAATGAAGCTTAAGTTATGCTTATTAGTGATTAAAGTGCTGAAATTTCTGGTTTTATCTTGGTTTGGAGTGATTTGGTGAAGTTTTCCATTTTATGATGATTTTTCTGGTTTAATTGGATTATGATGGTGTGGTTGTTTGTGATGATTGGTAATGGACTATAATGGCTCTAGTGGATGTGAAATGTGGATAAATGCAACCAATTTTGGATTTGGTGTGAAAATTGCAAAGCTAGGGTTCTTAAATCCCCAATTCTGTCCGGTTTTGGATCATAGGGTTAGAGGCCGAATTTGACTTTGCTCAAAACATGAAAGTTGTAGGAATTGATGTGATTGAGATGCCTGCAAAATTTCAGGTCATTTAGATTAATGTAGAATGAGTTATGACGAAATTACTGTAGCTGTTCTGCTTTGGACAGAATGCGAAAACTGAGATAGTAATTGGCCATTTTGACTGGTTTGGGTTTGGATTTTGAAGTTGGTGTCTTCTGATGAAATGTAGCAGGATGTCTTAGCTAACATATGCCTTTGGAATTTCGGCATTTGGACTTGTATAGACTAAGTTATAGTAATTACAGTTTTGTGTGATTTGCAAACCTGTTTTGGTAATTCTGGTATAGTATTTGGCATTTTCGACCTAGTTAAGCTAGGAACTGGACTGAGTGGCCTTCTACATTGTTGTATCCCTGTTTCTTAGCTTCGAAACGGTGGGTCTTACACCCCCATCCGATAACCGTAGTGAATTTGGTACCATTACCGCATATTGAGGTCAAATACGGTTTGTGATTCTAGTACGTTTTTGGAAAGTTTATGGCTGGAACTTTGGCTTCACATTTGACTGAGTTACAAGCTGTTTGGGCTTCCGACCAAAACACCAAACTTATAGCCCTATATCAGAGCTTTCTAACGCCCTTGGAATTTCATGAATCGGATTTATAAAACCTGAGATATAGCCGAGCAAACAAGGCCTGCCCGTGAAAATGACCAGAAATCTGTTTTGGTCCTGATGACCAATTTCCGTTCCGAATTTGGATTGCCGACCTTCATGAAAGTTGTTCCATTTGGAATGAACTATCTAACTGCTAATTTTCAGCTCTTTTGACCATGTGTAGCATAGAAAACAGTTCGCACTCAAAACTGACCATTTGTGCATTGGCCAGATTTCGTAAGTGATTGTGATTGGTTCATTTGGGACTGAAGCCTCCAGTTTCAGTTCTGGATGTCTTCATAACAGTTGTTGTTCATCCTTTAAGCTTCGATTTGGCATCTCATACGCCTTAATCCGATATTCGTAGCTCAACTTATGGGTAAACTAGAAATGAGTAGCAAATCTGCCGTTTCCGTTTCCGTCCGTCATATTTACGTGCGCGCGTGTCGTTTTGCCGTTTTGCTTGTTTTGGGCATGTTAGTGGCCGTTTGTGATAAAATCTTCTATTTCAGACAGCGGTGAGCTAGGCGGAGCCGGTGGGGCCCACTACTAGCCAACACACAAAGTGAATTCCGCCTTTGTACTACTTTTGGTATTTTGAGTAAGTATTCAGGCCAGTTTGGTGTGTTTTCTTTGCTATGTGTTTGAGATATGTGAAAAGGGCACTTAGGCGAGGGTGTACTTTATCGCACTCGACCTAAACCCTAATTTGAATGTATAATTGTACTTGGCATATGTATATGAACCTTTTGGAACCAAAACCCTTGAGCTTGTGGCTCGGGGCGACTTTCGAATAAAGTTTGTGAAGTTTGCAAAGTTTGTGATTTTGAATAATTTTGTGAAGTTTGTGAGTTTGGGGCGAACTCTTGACCTGGTTGGACTATTCGAGCCGGTTAGGGCTTGGTCGAAGGCAGTCCAACTTAGTCTGAGGTCACCAAGTTTGTAGGTTCATGTTATGAACCAATTTTGTAAATCCGGTTCACCGAGAAGGTGACCAAGTTTGTGACCCGAGCTTGTGACTCAAGCTCAAGTTTGTGATTTCGTTCGCCCGGGCAAGTTTGTGAGGTGACTGGCCAGTGAGGGTGATAAGGTGTCGGTGGGTGTACAAGTGAAGTTCTACGGACTATTATTTGCGGTCGACGGAGTGTCGGCAGGAGATCACGCATGGCACATGAGTTGGCTTTGGAGCCACCTGTATCCTTATTATGTGATGTTACTTTTCTGCTTTTGCTTTACTCTTATTGTGTAACTGTTACGTGAAATTTATGCTTTCGCCCCTGTTTACTTACTAAGCATATAGCTTACCCCATTCCTTTTGTTTTCCTTAGCAGGGGCCGACGCGGGGACTTTTGGCTCGTATACTAGTATAGTAAGATTGGCTTGTAATAGTTGAACAGTTAGGATGTTTGTTTTTGTTTTGGTGGTTTGACTCGATACTTTTGGAGAATGTAATTATAACTCTTTTTGGGATTTGTATATAGTATGTAAGGTACTCTTTTGGATTTTCTGGTTTTTATCGCTTTAAGGTTTGAGTCCTGGCGCGAGCTAGGCAGGCGGCCCGCCGATACCCTTGGGTTCGCCCTTGGGAGAAGTGGGGTCGTCACAGTTGGTATCAGAGCTTAGGCTTCAGATTCCTGTAGTGTATCCTAGGCTTGAAGTTTAGGATGCCGGACTGTGGGATTCGATTTGATTTGAAAGTTAAGCAATTGAGGGATAAAACCTATAGCTGCTTCGCGTGGTCTCTGCGCGGGGTGAGCCTGAATGAAGTGGTGAATAAGTATGAAGGACTAGATGCTCGGTCAAGCATAAGTTATGGATCATAAATGTTATAGGCCTTAAATCTTTCTCATGGTATCTGAGGACCATAGGTAGGTTCGTCAGGTAGGAATTTCGATTGTAGATAGTTTACTCTTGGGACTGCAGCTTGAGATGTGAATTATCTTATTTCGGATTCTTGTGCCTGAGTACTCCAGAGTTGAGGCGCTGCTAAGTACTTGAGATTTGCATTTTGGGGAACATGAACAAGCTTTGTCTGGCTAGAGTGAGTACAAGAGATCAACGGGCACTTTGGGAAGTGGAGTAAGAAACCGGACGAGGGTGGTTTTCACTGAGTGTGGGACGACAAGTCGCGTTTCTTTCATTTGCCCTTGTATTGTCCCTACATGTCATTTACTTGTGGTATGTTAATACCTGCATCTATAGTACTTGCTGCACTTGACTTTGTCTAACTTGAAATGTCTCTTGGTGTATATGGTGCATTATATTGCGTACATTTTGGCGTGACTTGTATATATATGTACACCTTTTGATCTTTTGATTATTTCGAGTTTTTCAACCCTTAGCTCGTTGATTGCAATTTCGAGGACGAAATTGTCCTAAGTGGGGGAGATTGTGAGGCCCCAGTTCGTTCTACGTTGATATATTCATTAATTGGGCGGTAACGTTTGGTTTTGGGAGTATTTCGAAAACCCTAAGTAGGGATTAAGATTTAAACCCTAAGTTCCGGTTAAGATTGAAAACCCGTTTTCCTACATTTTCTTTATTAGAAAATTCTCCAGATAATTTTTATTGAGTAACTAGAGTTTTTAGATGATTTTTCTAGTATTAGTTAGTTTTTGAGAAATTAAGAACGTATATCGGACGTGGGACCCACTAGTGCGAAAAGTTCGGAAAAATTCGGCCAATTAGGTTAAATTCCGGATACTGTTTAAAATTTATCGGGTGTTAAGAGATAAGTAGTGTGTGTGAAGTGATTGATGTGAGAGAGAAAAGAAAGATAGGAATGCATTAATGGTGGTGACAAGTGTCACCATTTCATTGGAGAAGACTTAAGAATTACTATTCATATTTTTGACTTTTTTGACCAAAGGTTAAATATCTTCAAAATTCATTAAAATTTCCTCATTCTTTCTTCACCATGGCCGGCTCTCTCCTCTCTCTCTTTCTCTCTCTCTTGCTCCAAGTACAAAGAAGAAACACTTCAATCTTGTTCCAAATCATCAAACCAACCATCCAACCTTGATTTTGCTCCATAAAACATCTTCAAGTGGTGGTTGTGAGTTGTTTTGTGGATTTGTTTGGAAGAGCTAAGGTGGTCTACAACTCCTCTTCTCTTGTATACTAGGTAAGTGATGATTTAACATACTCTTGCACTTAATGAAGCTTAAGTTATGCTTATTAGTGATTAAAGTGCTGAAATTTCTGGTTTTATCTTGATTTGGAGTGATTTGGTGAAGTTTTCCATTTTATGATGATTTTTCTGGTTTATTTGGATTATGATGGTGTGGTTGTTTGTGATGATTGGTAATGGACTATAATGGCTCTAGTGGATGTGAAATGTGGATAAATGCAACCAATTTTGGATTTGGTGTGAAAATTGCAAAGCTAGGGTTCTTAAATCCCCAATTCTGTCCGGTTTTGGATCATAGGGTTAGAGGCCGAATTTGACTTTGCTCAAAACATGAAAGTTGTAGGAATTGATGTGATTGAGATGCCTGCAAAATTTCAGGTCATTTAGATTAATGTAGAATGAGTTATGACGAAATTACTGTAGCTGTTCTGCTTTGGACAGAATGCGAAAACTGAGATAGTAATTGGCCATTTTGACTGGTTTGGGTTTGGATTTTGAAGTTGGTGTCTTCTGATGAAATGTAGCAGGATGTCTTAACTAACATATGCCTTTGGAATTTCGGCATTTGGACTTGTATAGACTAAGTTATAGTAATTACAGTTTTGTGTGATTTGCAAACCTGTTTTGGTAATTCTGGTATAGTATTTGGCATTTTCGACCTAGTTAAGCTAGGAACTGGACTGAGTGGCCTTCTACATTGTTGTATCTCTGTTTCTTAGCTTCGAAACGGTGGGTCTTACACCCCCATCCGATAACCGTAGTGAATTTGGTACCATTACCGCATATTGAGGTCAAATACGGTTTGTGATTCTAGTACGTTTTTGGAAAGTTTATGGCTGGAACTTTGGCTTCACATTTGACTGAGTTACAAGCTGTTTGGGCTTCCGACCAAAACACCAAACTTATAGCCCTATATCAGAGCTTTCTAACGCCCTTGGAATTTCATGAATCGGATTTATAAAACCTGAGATATAGCCGAGCAAACAAGGCCTGCCCGTGAAAATGACCAGAAATCTGTTTTGGTCCTGATGACCAATTTCCGTTCCGAATTTGGATTGCCGACCTTCATGAAAGTTGTTCCATTTGGAATGAACTATCTAACTGCTAATTTTCAGCTCTTTTGACCATGTGTAGCATAGAAAACAGTTCGCACTCAAAACTGACCATTTGTGCATTGGCCAGATTTCGTAAGTGATTGTGATTGGTTCATTTGGGACTGAAGCCTCCAGTTTCAGTTCTGGATGTCTTCATAACAGTTGTTGTTCATCCTTTAAGCTTCGATTTGGCATCTCATACGCCTTAATCCGATATTCGTAGCTCAACTTATGGGTAAACTAGAAATGAGTAGCAAATCTGCCGTTTCCGTTTCCGTCCGTCATATTTACGTGCGCGCGTGTCGTTTTGCCGTTTTGCTTGTTTTGGGCATGTTAGTGGCCGTTTGTGATAAAATCTTCTATTTCAGACAGCGGTGAGCTAGGCGGAGCCGGTGGGGCCCACTACTAGCCAACACACAAAGTGAATTCCGCCTTTGTACTACTTTTGGTATTTTGAGTAAGTATTCAGGCCAGTTTGGTGTGTTTTCTTTGCTATGTGTTTGAGATATGTGAAAAGGGCACTTAGGCGAGGGTGTACTTTATCGCACTCGACCTAAACCCTAATTTGAATGTATAATTGTACTTGGCATATGTATATGAACCTTTTGGAACCAAAACCCTTGAGCTTGTGGCTCGGGGCGACTTTCGAATAAAGTTTGTGAAGTTTGCAAAGTTTGTGATTTTGAATAATTTTGTGAAGTTTGTGAGTTTGGGGCGAACTCTTGACCTGGTTGGACTATTCGAGCCGGTTAGGGCTTGGTCGAAGGCAGTCCAACTTAGTCTGAGGTCACCAAGTTTGTAGGTTCATGTTATGAACCAATTTTGTAAATCCGGTTCACCGAAAAGGTGACCAAGTTTGTGACCCGAGCTTGTGACTCAAGCTCAAGTTTGTGATTTCGTTCGCCCGGGCAAGTGTGTGAGGTGACTGGCCAGTGAGGGTGATAAGGTGTCGGTGGGTGTACAAGTGAAGTTCTACGGACTATTATTTGCGGTCGACGGAGTGTCGGCAGGAGATCACGCATGGCACATGAGTTGGCTTTGGAGCCACCTGTATCCTTATTATGTGATGTTACTTTTCTGCTTTTGCTTTACTCTTATTGTGTAACTGTTACGTGAAATTTATGCTTTCGCCCCTGTTTACTTACTAAGCATATAGCTTACCCCATTCCTTTTGTTTTCCTTAGCAGGGGCCGACGCGGGAACTTTTGGCTCGTATACTAGTATAGTAAGATTGGCTTGTAATAGTTGAACAGTTAGGATGTTTGTTTTTGTTTTGGTGGTTTGACTCGATACTTTTGGAGAATGTAATTATAACTCTTTTTGGGATTTGTATATAGTATGTAAGGTACTCTTTTGGATTTTCTGGTTTTTATCGCTTTAAGGTTTGAGTCCTGGCGCGAGCTAGGCAGGCGGCCCGCCGATACCCTTGGGTTCGCCCTTGGGAGAAGTGGGGTCGTCACAGTTGGTATCAGAGCTTAGGCTTCAGATTCCTGTAGTGTATCCTAGGCTTGAAGTTTAGGATGCCGGACTGTGGGATTCGATTTGATTTGAAAGTTAAGCAATTGAGGGATAAAACCTATAGCTGCTTCGCGTGGTCTCTGCGCGGGGTGAGCCTGAATGAAGTGGTGAATAACTATGAAGGACTAGATGCTCGGTCAAGCATAAGTTATGGATCATAAATGTTATAGGCCTTAAATCTTTCTCATGGTATCTGAGGACCATAGGTAGGTTCGTCAGGTAGGAATTTCGATTGTAGATAGTTTACTCTTGGGACTGCAGCTTGAGATGTGAATTATCTTATTTCGGATTCTTGTGCCTGAGTACTCCAGAGTTGAGGCGCTGCTAAGTACTTGAGATTTGCATTTTGGGGAACATGATGTAGACACCAAATTTTTGGTGTAATTTCATGTTTTTTTTATTATTATTTTTAGTTTCTATTTTTAGTTTTTTTATTTGTATAGTGTTAGTTTTATTCGCTTTTTAGTTTTTAGTTTCTAGTTTTATTTTTATTTTTAAGTTTTTATCATGGAATTTCTTGAAAAAGGAAAAAGAAAAAGAAAAGCATTCAAAAAAAATATATGATTTAGTCTTTTAAATTCAATGTTTTTTAGGGAAAAAGAAAAGTGAAAAATAAAAAGAAGGAGAAAAAAAGAAAAGGAAAAAAGAAATATATATGTGTTTAGTCGTTTTAGATGTGGTTTCTTTAAAAGTTAAAATTGGAAAAATGAAGAAAAGAGAAAAGTGCCGAAAATGGAAAAGGAAAATCGATAAAAAATGGAAGTTGTAATTTGTGGTTTTTAGTTCATTTATTTTCCATTCAATGTTAATTAAATTGTTTTGTTATTTGTTCTTATTATTATTATCAATTTCTGTTTTTAAAAAAAAAAAAAAAAAAAAAAGGAAAAAACATTTTCCAGTCGCGGCAAGCTGCAAGCGCAGCTTGCACAGAAGGGCCTGAGGGGTTTCGGCTGCAAATGGTTGAAAAGGGTAGCTAGGTTTCTAGGTTTTCTAACCTATAAAAGCCACGGAGAGGGCCAGCCGCAAAGGGGGAGTTTTTTGGGGAGGAAGAGATTGACGGAACAAAAAAAAAGAGAGCAAAAGAAACGGCAAAAGAAGAAAAAGTGACGACTAAACAGAAAGGGGAACGAAAAAGAAAAGGGCGAGAGAAGGAGGTAGCAACGGCTAAGGTTGGTAAGAAACTAGAAACCAGGAGTGAGAGGGAGAGTTCGTGGGGACGGAAAACACAACAGAGGATTTTTCTGGACAACGGAGGGGAGGAGCAAAAAGAGGGAGACAACGGCAGGAGTTCTTGGGGGGTTGAACGGCTGTGAGAAGAGTGGCTAGGAGAGAAAGAGCAAGAGAGGAGGATTTGGAGAACCAAGGGAGAACTAGAGAGAGGTGGCGCAGCAAGGAGGAGGAGCCCCAACGCCATCATCATCTTCGATTCATCAAGCAATACGAGTACTGCGGACCTGAAGAAGAACGTTGACAGCCGAGGAAGATAAAGCTTTTAGGCTGCGCAAGGACGCCCAGTTCATCAGCCCAGATCCTGTTCTTTCCTCTGGAAAGGGATAAAGGTAACGCCTTTCATTTGTCTTCTGCCCATAGCTTGTAAAATCATGCCAGAAAGGTTGAAATTTTGCTGCGATGCTAGATTTTGTTTTGCTGCGAGTTTGGTTTTTCTTTTTCTGCACTTCTGTGATTGGCAACCCGGTCAGGTTATCTGGCTTTGGGGCAATGTTATGAGAGTCATGTGATTATGAACGGACTGTTGTGAAGCTTGTCTGAATTTTCTCTTTTCTTCTTACGCATGAGTAGATTGGGTTTGGACTGAAATAATTGTAGAAACAGATTTTTTCTGGGTTCAAAATTGTAGTGGGCGTTGATGCTTTCTTTGCTCTTTTTCTTTTGTTTCTTCACTACTGAGATTGATGTTTGGTAGATGAATGGGGAGTCCAATGCAATGTTTCTGCCTTTAATTTACGTGAACCCATAGCTGCAGAAAGTTTCCGCAACAAAGAACAAAAGGAATTGCATTTCCTGTTCCGTTTTCTTTTCCATAGCTGCACATCAAATCTTTCCACTTAAGTTGCATGTTTAATCTGTTTTGGGGGAATGGAAATAGGAGGTTAGGTGTTGAGTTTGCATGTTTAGGGTCTAAAATACTAGAACCATGATCGAACACCTTGTTGAAAAGCAAACAAACAGGCTGCCGAAACCATTTCTGCACTTACGTTCAGATTTCTGGTATGATATCTTCCCAAATTTTTGGTCTTTGGTTTGTGATTATCATGAAGTTTTGTTGCTTAGTTCTGAGGTTGTGATGTTGAGATGAAGAATGTTTAATCAAAGCATTGTATTTGGGCCAAAAATCTGGTTTGCATGATAAGCTGTGGCTGGAAAAGAAAATTGCAGCTGACTTTGATGCCAAAAGTCTTCATGATTTATCGAAGCTTGTTGTTGCAGAAACTCTCTTCACATCTTGCATAAAGGCCTCATTAGAATAGGTTGAGTTTTGTGAATAAATTGCTGTGCTAACAACAAAAGTGAATATCGTTGATCTTACTTGCTTTTTCCAGATTTGCATGCTCCTTGGTGAATAATTTTCTCAGCACTTTCATGATCTCTTGCTAGTTGTAGCATGTTTAAATGTTGAACATTTGTTTGTTTAGTTTAGAGTTCGGATGTTAGGGTATGAAAGTTTGAGTTTGCATGTTGGGAGTTTAAAACATTCGAATCCTATTCGGGTATTTGCTGGAAAGTGAACAATCCAGTTACTGAATGTTTGCTGTTTTGTTTAGTTTCTTTCCCAGCATTTAAATGATTTTCTTTCTATGTTTGGCATTGTTAGATATTGAATTTGTGTTGCATGTTGCTAAGATAAGGTTTCTAGATGTTTTGATTGAACGGTTTTGATCAAGTTTGGGTGTTAAAGCTGATATCGGCATGTGAAAATGCAAGTTACGTTGATCTTCTTGATTGCAGAAATGTTTTCTTGTTGCAGGCCATTTCACGTTGATTTGCATGAGTTTGCATGGAAAGCTTTCAGAAAATTGCATTTTTTGACCCCCAAGTTCCCTTTTGTCTTGCTATGGCCCAATTAGTTGAATAATTTAATCAATTTTATCTTAATTGCTTTTGGTTTGCTTTGACATGATTTTGGGTAAGGCGTTTAGTGAGTTTTAGGATGCATTTTGAGGTTCAATAAGTTCTAATAGAATTTTTAGCTTGGATTTGTGTTCTAAACACATTTTTTGGCATTTGATTTTTATGGGTCTCATCTTAATTCATCAATTTTGGTATTTTATTTTACTCTCTTTTAGAAATTTTCATGTCCTTCTAATTAAGTCCCTCTTGCATTAATTGCTTTGTACATAGTTGGTTTGTCTATGTAAATACTTTAATTGACTCAATTTAGTGTTTAACTTTCATTTTTCATATTTAATTTTTGTTTCATGTGATTATTTGATAATTTAAGTGGTACCTTGACCTTTTTATTATTTTGGAGGGTAAGTTAGTAATTTCACTACGTTAGGGCGTCGCTTCAAGGGAGGTACACTCTATCCTTCATTTGCACTACATTTGACCTTACGTGCTCCTACGTGTTATGTGAATATGCATGCCTACTCCGCTTTCCTTACCTCCTTGCGTGCATTTAGTTGCTTTTACTTTTATTTAAGCTTTATGGGGTATGTGTACACCTCTTGGCTTGTAATAGATAGGGTTTTGGCGAGCAATTTGGTCCATTCTCCCTCTTCCCCCTTTTGTTCTAGTTAGTGAATGTAATAGGTTCATTAGCTTGGTTGCATGCCCATGTGCTACATGTTACTTGCTTTATTAGGGCCTTGCATCTAGTCGAGCATGCTAAGTGTTACATGCTACGTGTTTATGAATTTTGATATGCCTACTCGCTTTCCATAGCCTTGAATGAATGTGATGGATGAATGCACGTCACCACGCTAGTCCAACGCTAGTTGTGGCCCTTGTACGCCACCACACTAGTCCAACGCTAGCTGTGGTTCATTGTTCCGTTCCACTAGTCCAACGCTAGTAGGAACTCATAGAGGGCTAGTCCAACGCTAGACCCAATAGGTCCATTTCCTTTTCATTAGTACATGTTTGCATGTTTCACTTCATTTCATGCATTTTTTCTTAGTTTTATCATTTGGCATGCACCTCGAACCCCCTTTCCCTCCATTTTAGGATTTTTGCATTTCATGCTAGTTATAGGGTTCATTTGCTTGAGAGTCCCCTTAAATATGGGATATAGACGAGTGTGGCTTTTTCTAAGCCTTAGCACGCTTGTATCCTCTCTATCAAAGGGCAAATTGAGTCACGATTTAGGTCTCCCCGTACCCATTATGCATGAATTCCCTAGGTTCATGCATCCACTCTATCATTACACCTTCACTTTTCCTCTCATTTGCACACGTACACCTTTTATCCATTCACTTGCACACTTTCACTTTTGTCTCATTTGCACACGTACACCTTTTTATCCCTTCACTTGCACACTAACACTTTTTATCATCACTTACACACATGCACTTCATATTACCATTGCGCATACCATACCTTGCCCACTCACGTGCACATTTTTCACTTATGCATCTTTGTTTTTTATTATTACTTTTTCAAACTCATGCCTTCACATTGCATACATGCATTCCATTCATTTACATCCCACTCGCATTATTCGTGACTTCTTCAAAGGATCGTTATTGGGCTTCACAATTAATGTGATTGGCACCACTCAACCTGTGGAGAGAAATTTCCCCCAATACCCCTAGGTCTAGGGTTTTGCATTCATGTAGCACATCCAAATGTAATAAATTCTTTGGTTAAAACAAGAAAATCTTCGATTAAATCACGCAACTAGCCTTGGCTAGGTCAAAGGGGTGCCTTGGATTTTATCCTTGCCTTCCCCTTTGTCAAATGTGACTCCCGAACCTTTTTCATTGGTTTACGTAGATTAGGAGTCGTTTAAAAAGGGTTTCTCACTACTTTTCCCTATTTTTCTTTAAAGGTGCATTTTTTAGGTGACTTGGTACACCTTAACTCATTACCAAGTGGCGACTCCCATTTTTTTCAAAAAACCCTTTTTAAACTATAATTTTGGGTCAAATCGTCGCATTTTCAAACCCCCATTTAGACCCATTTTTCTTTTAAATCACGATTCATTTTCCAAATCACAAAATACATTTTTAAACCATTTTATTTTATTTATTTCATCAAAAAATGGGGCGCGACAGTTGGCGACTCCACTGGGGAACTTTCGAGAGTCCGAGCAAATATGATTTAATCAACCTTTTTCTTCTTTTAACCTTTTCATTTATCACATTGGATGTTTAGGATTGCATTTTTTCCTTTTTTTTAGGATTTTTGCATTTCGCGTATTTGTCGCGCCCCATTTTTTGATAAAATAAATAAATGGTTTAAAAATGTATTTTGTTATTGGAAAATGAATCGTGATTTAAAAGAAAAATGGGTCTAAATGGGACTTTTGAAAATGCGACGATTTGACCCAAGAAAAATAGTTCAAAAAGGGTTTATTTATATGAGAAATGGAGTCGCCACTTGGTATAGAGTTAGGGCGTACCAAGTCACCCAAAAAGTGAATTTTTTAAGGAAAAAAGTAAGAAACCCTTTTGAACGACTCCTAGTCCACGTAAACAAAGAAAAAGATTCGGGAGTCACATTTGACGAAGGGGAAGGCAAGGATAAAAATCCAAGGCACCCCTTCGACCTAGCCAAGGCTAGTTGCGTTGATTTAATCAAAGATTTTCTTATTTTAATCAAAGAATTTATTACATTTGGATGTGCTACATGAATGCAAACCCTAGACCTAGGGGTATTGGGGGAAATTTCTCTTCAAAGGTTGAGTGGTGCCAATCACATTAATTGTGAAGCCCAATAACGATCCTTTTGAAGAGGCCACGAATAATGCGAGTGGGATGCAAATGAATGGAATGCATGTATGCAATGTGAGGACATGAGTTTGAAAAAGTAATAAAAGACAATAATATGTAAGTGAAAATGTGCACGTGAGTGGGCAAGGTGCGGTATGTGAAATGATAATATGAAGTGCATGTGTGCAAGTGAAGAAAAAAGTGTTCGTGTGCAAGTGAAGGGATAAAAGGTGTACGTGTGCAAATGGGAGGAAAAAATGAAAGTGTAATGATAGAGTGGATGCATGAACCTAGGGAATTCATGCATAATGGGTACGGGGAGACCTAAATCGTGACTCAATTTGCCCTTTGATAGAGAGGATACAAGCGTGCTAAGGCTTAGAAAAAGCCACACTCGTCTATATCCCATATTTAAGGGGACTCTCAAGCAAATGAACCCTATAACTAGCATGAAATGCAAAAATCCTAAAATGGAGGGAAAGGGGTTCGAGGATCATGCCAAATGATAAAACTAAGGAAAATGCGTGATATGTAGTGAACAAGCAAATGATGTACTAACGAGGGAAAAACCCTAAGGGTCTAGCGTTGGACTAGCCCATTCTATGAATTCCTACTAGCGTTGGACTAGTGGAAACGGGACAATGAACCACGACTAGCGTTGGACTAGTGTGGTGACGTGCATTCATCCATCTATGACTATATAAAGCAAGTAGACATGCCAAACAATCAAAAAAACATGTAGCACATAACACTTAGCATGCTCGACTAGATGCAAAAACCTAATAAAGCGATTAACACGTAGCACGTAGGCATGCAATCAAACTAATGAACCCATTACATTTGCTAGCTAGGCACACGTCTTCAGTAGGTCTTCATCAAATGCTCTCCAAGCCCTATCTATTACAAGCCAAGAGGTGTACACATACCCCATAAATAAAATAAAAGAAAACTTAATAAAATAAAAGTAAATGAAACGAATGAAAGGAATTAAAGAAAAGTAAAGAAAGCCAAGTAGACATGCAATTCACTTAGCACGTTGGGATCACATAGAGAGAGACGAAAAAGATAAAAGAAAGTTATACCTCCCCCGTTCGTGAAGCTAGTAAAAGGAAAAATATGGCTTCAAAACAATAAAGGGGTCAAGGCACCAATTTAAAGGTAAAATAGTGAAGTGCAAACAAAATCATCAAATTTATCACAATTTGCAACTTAAATGAAAACCCGTAAAGCATAAAGACCAAGAAAACGAAATAACCCCTCCAATTCCCAAAGATAGCAACTATTAGGGATCCAAAAGTATCTTAACCAATCACCCAAGTCCCAATGAAACATTTTGGGAACTTTAAAGGCCCATAAACAAAGAAAAAGTCAAACAATGGATCTCATTGCAACTCTCCTAGGACCTAATTGCAAGAAAATGGAATGTAATTGGGCCTTTGTAGTATTACTAGAGACTAGAGGGATTAAAGAGCAATTTTCAGAAAAAATTTTCATGCAACACATGCAACTTACGAAGGAAATTTATTTCTGCAATTTTTTAGCCGTGACCTTCTATCCGAGCATGTAAACTTCCAGCAACACCAAGTTCATGTAAAGCTTCGAATCAACTCTACTCACAATTTCTCACAACATTTCAAATAACAAGCAAATTAAGTAGTTCAAACAATCAAAAAAACAATTTCAGCAACCGCAAGTGAAGCCTGCTGCATTTTTGGTTTCCAATCTTGTTGTTTCATCATGCAAACAGATTCAATAAGAAACCAGAATTCTACCTATCCATCCTCGACTAAACATGACTTCATAGCAGGATTTGAAACAGAGAATCAGAGATAATCATCAGGAATGCAAAACTAAAACAGAAATAGAAGGAAAAAGAAAAAAGTGCTGCAAGTTTCTGCCACCTAAAGTGAAGGCCTGCTGCATTCTTGTTTTCCACTCAGACCTTGGACACATATACGCAGCTGTGCGCGAAGATTTCTCGACCAAAAATCACAACTTTGAGGCTAATCAACAAGGCACATCACTCCAGCATTCAACAAGCAAGAAACATAGAAAGATTTGATACAAATTCTTGGACAATTCATGCATAAGAGTACAGCAGCAAGCTCGCAACACAGCTTTCACAGTTTCTGATGTAATTTCTTCTTATTCAAACCCAAACTAATGTCTCGATTAACAATTACTTGGATCAAAGCTATCAAGACACCTAGCCTTTCTTCACTTTTGACCATAAACTCTCATGCTTAAACACAAAAATCAGGACAAGAGAGACATACGAAACCGGAAATAAACTTTCTGAAAACTTGTGTCTGCCATTTTCACAACTTCCAGCTATTGCATATTCAACACCAGGGTAGGAAAGAAGAACTACAGCATGCCATTTTAACAAGAACTAACCATCCCAAACCCCAACATAGTAACTGCAAAGATACTCAACGGAAGCTACCAAATTTGCAGAAAACGGAACAGATCACTGGGCAAGGAATGGATGGGAAGAAACGAAGGAGAAACGACAAGAAAAACAGCAACCATGAGCACCTAGTCTTAACCAAATCAGACGCAACGTTGATGCACATTGACTTAGCAGAGACTCAACAAATGAATCAAAACCAAGTTTCGGTTTAGCAGATCTGGTTCCGAACAAGAAAAAAGGGTTTGGTTGTTACCTGTTTCAGCGTCTTTGGACTTCAACCTTCTGCCTGAGTTTGATGAAGAGATCACTGCAGATCCTGAGGGAGAAATCTACCTGGGTTTTCAACGTTTTCCTTGCTTTCTTTTCGGATCTATCGGCTCCTCGACCCCACGGCTTTTCTTACTTTCTTTTCCCTCTCAAATTCACGGACTTCCCTTCCTTGCTATTTTTCCAAAGTCTCCCTTTACTAACCGTAGCCTTTCCTTCATTCCTTGCTCAGCCTTTTCTTCAGCCGTGAACAAACCCCATGAAGTTCTCTCTCGATCTCTCCAAACTCCCTTGCCGTCCTCTCCTTTTCTTTCCTCTCTCAAGCTCACGGTTTTTCTCTATCCGCCGCCGCACTCTATTCCATTTTTTGTTGCCCTCTAAACCCAGCTGTCTTTCCTTAGCTCCAACCCGTAGCCCACTACTGCCTCCCAAGCTTTCTTCTCCGCCCCTCAGCTCTCGGTTTCTTTGCTCACCCTCCCAAGACTTCAGCCGTCCTCTGCTTAACCCTCTCTTTTTTGTTTCTTTCTCCCCCCGCCGACTCTCTCTAATTTTAGCCGTCCAAGAAAAACCCCCCTGCGGCTGATCTCTCTCCTTTTTTTTTTTATATGAGAGCCCTTCAACCCTAAAACCCCAGCAATCCTTCTGTATTTGCAGCTTCAGGAGCCGCCCCAGGTTTCTTTGCAAACGGCGCAAGTCCGCAGCTTTCATGCTGCGGCAACAATTTTTCCCTTTTTTTTTTTTTTTGCTAATTAAAACAGAAATTAATAACAATAAAAATGAAATAAATGATAATAACAAAATTTTATAATAACAGAAATTGATATTGAACAGCAAATTACAACTTCCATTTTTCATTCCATTTTCTTTTTTTTCTTTTCTTCTCTTTACTTAAATAAAAATAACAATAAAGAAATAACAATAAAATGCAATAAAAAACACAAATGCTTGTAACCTGAAATAATATATATTTTCCCTCTTTTCTTTGAAAAACAATTAAAATGTATCAAAAAGTGAATAATGCCTATTACACTAAAAAACTTTTCTTCAAACTTCAAACTTTTCACTTTTTTCAAAAATAAGCCAGTATGCATTAAACCATTTTCCCTTTTCTTTTTCCCCCTCTTTTTCTTTTATTTTCACTTTTCTCTTTTTTTTCTCTAAAAAAAATCTACGCTAAAACTTATAAATTAAAAACTACAAAAACAACTAAAAACTAAAAAGGGAATAAAAATAAAATAAAACCTAAAAAAGCTAGACGAACTAAAATGCAAAACCGTCTAAACAAAAATCATCCAATTATCACTAAAACCAAACATACAAAATTAATTCAAAAATTTGGTGTCTACAGTTTGCCCCTCTTTGTCTGAGTTTTGAAAAAACTTGAGACAAAGAAGTAGACACCAAAAACTTACCTGTGTTACTTGGCGGCAAAATGATCTCAACGAACTAGAATTCTAAAATGGGACTGACCCGAACAGAAATTAAACGGGACTGACCCGAACAGAAATTAAACGGGACTGACCCGAACAGGAATTTAAACGGGACTGACCCGAACAGGAATTTAAACGGAACTGATCCGAACAGAAATTAAACGGGACTGACCCGAACAGAAATTAAAACGGGACTGACCCGAACAGAATTTAAAACGGGACTGACCCGAACAGGAATTTAAACGGGACTGACCCGAACAGAATTTAAACGGGACTGACCCGAACAGAATTTAAAACGGGACTGACCCGAACAGAATTTAAACGGGACTGACCCGAACAGAATTTAAAACGGGACTGACCCGAATAGAATTTAAAACGGGACTGACCCGAACAGAATTTAAAACGGGACTGACCCAAACAGGAATTTAAACGGGACTGACCCGAACAGAAATTAAACGGGACTAACCCGAACAGGAATTTAAACGGGACTGACCCGAACAAAAAATTTAAATGGGATAGACCCAAACAGAAATATAAATGGGATAGACCCAGACAAAAAAATGTAAATGGGACAGACCCAAACAGAAATTTAAATGGGATGAATTGAAGTGAGATGGAGTATTGGTGGGGTTGACCCATGTTTATTGGTGATGCAAATGAAAGAAGTGAAATGAAGTGTTAATGGGACTGATCCACGATCCAGTGACTGTGAAAATGAAATGTTCATTGGCGGTACTGACCCACGTTCCAGTGGCTATGAAAATGAAAAGCTCACTGGCGGGACAAACCTCAGCTCCAGTGGCTATGAAAATGAAATGTTGGTATGTTTGAAAAAGCTGTATAAAACTTGCTTGGAAAATTATCCAAGATTTGTCCCAGTGTAATGAATTGATCAGCGGGATAGAACCCAGTTCTGCCGAGGTTGGCGGGATAAAACCCAGTTCCAATGTGATGCAAGCGGTCAGCGGGATAGAACCCAGTTCTGCCGAGGTTGGCGGGATAAAACCCAGTTCCAACGTGATGCAAGCGGTCAGCGGGATAGAACCCAGTTCTGCCGAGGTTGGCGGGATAAAACCCAGTTCCAACGAGATGCAAGCGGTCAGCGGGATAGAACCCAGTTCTGCCGAGGTTGCCGGGACAAAACCCAGTTCCAACGTGATAAGCGGTCAGCGGGATAGAACCCAGTTCTGCCGAGGTTGGCGGGATAAAACCCAGTTCCAACGAGATGCAAGCGGTCAGCGGGATAGAACCCAGTTCTGCCGAGGTTGGCGGGACAAAACCCAGTTCCAACGTGATAAGCGGTCAGCGGGATAGAACCCAGTTCTGCCGAGGTTGGCGGGATAAAACCCAGTTCCAACGAGATGCAAGCGGTCAGCGGGATAGAACCCAGTTCTGCCGAGGTTGGCGGGATAAAACCCAGTTCCAACGAGATGCAAGCGGTCAGCGGGATAGAACCCAGTTCTGCCGATGTGAACTTGATTTGATTTTTGACTTTTCTGATGATGATTTTTGATGTTTGATTTGATTTGATTTATTTATTTATTTTTTTGAATTTTTGAATTTTTCTGACTTTTGAGAAACTTTTCAAAAAATTAATTTGCCCCAGTTGGATGAATTTTTGCAATTTGAGTCCATAGTTGATTCGGTATCGCCATGTTGCTGCACTTTTGATCAAATTTGCTTGTGACATTTTCGATCTGCCCTTTGTCCACCGGAGGACTCTTCCCGACACCAATTCGAGTGCGAGGTGTGATTACCTTCATCTGTGCATACAATTTTTCCTGTGAAAGAGAAAAAACAAAGAAATTGCCACCACCATTTGATCCGTTTTCCTTCGAGAATCGTGTAAACATGAGTCTTTCAACGCCTTTATCAACTTTTGCTGCGGCAGCCGATTGAGTTGGATTTCTTACCCTGAAGCTTTTCCAATTTTCAAACTGACCAGGTATGTGCTTTGCTATATTGTGAAATCTGTGTAGTTGGCTTGGCTGAATTTCAACTGTTCCCAAAAGATGACTGAATCCAAGCATGCTTTTTGCAATAAACCACAGGGATTGTCATTCACCACAATTCAATGATAAAAAATGAGGCATGCAAGAAAATTCACATGTCATGTAAAAATGAATATGCACAAGAATGCACACCTAACAGTTGTGCTTAAATTCTACAAAAATGCCATGAATGTAAATAATTTGGAAGAAATGAGTTTCCTAAGAATGTATTTGCAAAAGAATGTTTTACAAAAATGACTCAGCTTTTGGCCAACAGATGTCATATTCTAATCTCTGGACATCTTAGCTCCGGAATTCAATGTTGTCAGAGGTATGACAAAAATGAGAAGACATCTAAATGGACCATACCACCAGTTGTTCCTCTTTGTGCTTGCTCATTGCAGAAACCTACCTTGGCGTCCATTCGGGTTTTCACCAAGGTTGCCCCCACTCCTTTTCTTTTGTTTTCCTTTTTTCTTTTTTTCTTTTCGTTCTTGAGGTGCCCTTGTGGGTTTTTCACCTAATGAAACAATGGAAGAACTCAAACATAGTCGACTCAGGAATGTAAGTCGAAGATTGCTGGCATCAGTAAAAATACGCTTCCCTCGTAAGATTAGGCGAAGGCATTATGGACATCACCTGCCAGTTGATTAACAAACTTTCTTAATAGAAATGCAGCAAGTGACGAAAGCCAGGACTTTGGGCTTTTGTAATGAGGTTAGGTGGGGTGTTTTTCAAGAAAAGTTGAGGCTTGAAAGCAGGTCTGATAAAATGTGTGAAATAACCTGAAATTGCATCATTTTGAAATCATCTCCAATTTTTGAACGAAACCGAGGAAAATTTGCCCCAGTTTGATTGGATTTTTCTTTCTTTGTATTTTTCATTGCATTTTCTTCTCTTTTGCATTTTTCTTTGAAAACTAAATTTGCCCCAGTGTGGGGTTCTTTCTTCCTTTTCATCTCTCTTTCAAAACAAATTTGCCCCAGTATGGGGTTCTTTCTTTTCCTCAGATCTTTTTCAAAGATAAATTTGCCCCAGTATGGGGTTTTTCTTTTCTTTCTGATCATTTTTCAAAATGAATTTGCCCCAATGTGGGGTTTGCAATTCTCAGGGGTTGCCAAACGAAAATTATTGTTCTGATAGCTCAAAAGGGACGACTAGGGATGAAATGTTTTGATTGGAAAGGAAGATAGCCTGACTTTTGCCTCGTCTCTTGCATGATTTCCTAAAAGAAACTTTGCATAATCAAATAAAGAACATCTTACACATGTTCGAGTTGATAGGTTGAGGGAATGTCTGTCCTTCCATCTCTCCTTTGAACACCCAATAAGCTTTGCCGATTTGAAGCAAATTTGCCTTTGACTTCATCTTTCATCACTTTAGCACTTTGTTTCCTTCTTCAGAAGATCGGTGGCGGATTCTTTTGTTATGAACATAGGCCATGCGTTTTGACAACGTTGGTCATGGCACATAGCATTATCAATCAGAATCAATCGTTAATGATACTGCTTTGACCAATCAACTTTTAACCTGGCTGGAAAGGGATTTTCTCAATGAAGGAATTTCTCAATGAAGGCTTTTTTTTTTTTTATGAAGGCTTTCTCCATGAAGGGGTCTCTCAAAGAAGAAATTTCTCAATGAATGGATTTTTAATGGAGGGGTTTTCAATGGTTTTCTCAATGAAGGCTTTCCCCAGGAAGGGATTTTCAACGAAAGGATTTTTAATGAAGGGATTTTCAATGAAGGGCTACATCAGATTCCAGAACAGTGATATTCAAAGGATCAAATAATTTCATCTTTGGCCATCTCAAAGAATTAACAAAAATTCAGGAAAATAACCAAATAAACAAATAAAACAAATTGTGCATTTCATGAAACTCCAAATCAAAGCAGAAACAAGACAAAACTCAATTGCAAAAAAATGCTTTCGTTAAGCTATTTACATATGCAAGAAAAAGTTTTCGTGAATTTTAGTAAATGACAAACCCCTAGATTTATCGAAATTCCCTTTGAGAGGGAGGATAATCAGCCATCCAAATTGTGCAGAGCTCCTTCAGGATTTTCAAATTTCGTCATTGGAGGTGGATGCTTCAAAGGTGTCACTGTGTTTGGGAAAGGGGTTTGTACTTATGTTCGGTCCTTGTTCTGCACTTCTTCTAATCAATATTTCCCCGGCCTCGATCATTTCTTGGACTTTCTGTTTAAGTGCTCTACAATCAGTAGTTGGGTGGCCAGGTGCTCCCGAATGATAGGCACAAGTGTATTGTGGGTTATATCCGCCGGAGATACCATGGTAGGCTGGAGGGGGAATTTCGCCGATTTTACCGGCGGCTTTTAATTGTTCATATAATTGGTCCAAAGGCCTGCCAAGATTGGTGAATGTTTGAGAACGATTTTGAACGTGGGTTTCAGTATGTTGGGGGTAGTTGTAGGTGGGTCTGTTTGGTCGGGGAAATTGTTGATTGTAAGGAGGTCGGGGTCGAACTTGTTGGAAGTGAGGTTGAGATATTTGAAAAGGGGCCATAGGCGAGTTGTTGTAGTTAGGCCGAGGTCGAGGATGAATGGTATTGGTGTGGTAAACAGGATGAGGGCTTGAATAGTAAGGGTTTGAGTAGGTAGGGTATTGTCGAGGTCTGGGTCTTGGAATAGGAATTCGATTCCAGACAAAAGCAGTTTCCCCCTCTTGCCTTTTGGATTGTTGCTTCTTCCCATTACTACCTTGGCTTTGCAAAGCATCCAACTGCGATTTGAGGGCAGACACATTAACAATCTTTCCAGCCTTCACGAAATCATCAAATTCCTCAAGTTTATTAACAATTGCGGCAAATGAGCATCCAGTCATGCGGAAAATTTCTTCAAAGTACGGCGGATCATGTGCCTTAATGAAAGTTCGTATGATTTCGTCCTCCGTCATTGGTGGCTCGACTTTTGCAGCTACTTTCCTCCACCTCTTAGCATAAGTCTTGTGATCCTCGGAGGGTTTTCTTTTTGTTCCTTCCAGTGTGGTCCGTGTTGGTGCCAACTCGCAATTATACTCGTATTGTCTTACAAATGCATTGGACAGATCCAACCAAGTCTTTATCTCTTCGGGTTTCAGCTTGGAATACCAGTCGAGTGCATCCCCCTCGAGACTTTCTGGGAATAGGCTCAAAGGCAGATTTTCATCATCTGTTGGCCTACCCAACTTGTTGGCGAACAATCGGAGGTGCGTCTTGGGATTGCCCGTGCCATCGTATTTATTGAACTTCGGAGTTTTGAACCCCTCAGGCAACTGCACATTCGGGAAAAGGCAAAGTTCATCATAGTCCAGCACTCCTTGTTTGTTCAAACCCTGACTCCTCCTCATAAACTCATCAAAACGGTCAAGGCGTTTGAGCAGCTTTATATCAATGGGAGCGGAAGATTCCCCCATTTCTGGCTTGGTTTGAACGATATGGTCGGGTAGGAATGGCTCAGCAGCAGTGTGATAGAAAGTATGTAGCTCTGGTGGTATGTTTGAAGTAAGTTGGGGTTGTGGACCTTGCATGTAAGTGGGGAAAAATGAAGGATCAGGAGGGTAAGTGTATGGCAAATGTATAGTGGGGTATGTGAAAGCCCCTTCGGTTGGAATAGGGAAAGATGGAGCAACAGTGGCTTGAATTGAAGGTATGACAAATGGCTCTGGCCCAGGCTGCCTGCCGGGCACGGGCTCGGGTTGAACTCCACTGCTGATAAGCTCATCGATTAATTTCCTCTGGGCCGCCATCTCAGTGGTCATCTCACCGAACTTAGTGAGCATCTCAGTCAACTGAACCCCCAAACTTGTGGTCACAGGCTGGGCGGTAGTAACAAACCTGTCTGATGGTTCTGGTTGCGGACTCATGTTTACACGACTCCTCTGAGCTTGACTACGGGATTGTGTTATGATGGGGATTCGACGAGAAGCTATGTTTAAATATTACCTGAGAATTTTTGAAAAATTGCCTTTAGATTCAACCCTCGCTTAGTTATTACAATAAAAATAAAGAAAAGAAAAAGAAAAAAA
Source organism: Coffea arabica (assembly GCF_036785885.1). Classification (NCBI taxonomy): domain Eukaryota; kingdom Viridiplantae; phylum Streptophyta; class Magnoliopsida; order Gentianales; family Rubiaceae; genus Coffea; species Coffea arabica. The sequence goes on along the minus strand of NC_092310.1, from coordinate 36,688,552 downwards.
AGCAAGAGTTAGTAGATATCCAGGAAATTCGGATGCATGTCCTATGGGGGAACCCTTTTTGTGCCAAGGGTAGGCCTAGCATGAAAATGCAATCCTCTAGGGTAGGCACCATACCATACCTGATGGATCTGATCAACTCATTGAGTGAGGAGTAATTTTGACAAATTTGGTCAATTGAAGTGAGAAGAGACGTTTATCAAAATGAGGACATCGTCCGAAGGGATGGATTGCTTTTGATTGATACAAGAATTTGCAAAAACGCACAGGTTTGACCTTGACGAACTTCCTATCGAAGAGATTGGAATTCGTTTTGACAACTTTTCTTAGTGGAGCACGGGTCAAAACTCCAACTGATCAAATGGCTGGATACAATGGATGGTTTTCTCAAAAATCGACTAAATTTCCCAATTTGAAATCCTGATTAGTCAAATGGGTTGAATGAAATTGACCATTTATTTAAAATCGACCGGATTACCCTAAAAAGGGAAACAGGTCAAATGAATTGAAGGAAATTTAACTTATCCAAAATTAATCAGATCACCCTAAAAAGGGTAAATTGATCAAATAGATTGAACGCAACTTGATTTATTCAAAATCGGCTCGGTTGCCCTAAAAATGGGTAAATTGGCCAAATGAATGAAATTGAATTAGTGATTTATTCAAAAATCGGCCGAACGACCCTAAAAATGGTAAATTGGTCAAATGACCCTGAAAAGGGTAAATTGGTCAAATGAGTTGACGATTTTTTTCAAAATCGACCGGATGGCCCTAAAAGGGGTAAATTCGTCAAATGAATTGATGATTTATTCAAAATCGACCAGATGACCCTAAAAAGGGTAAATTGGTCAAATGACCCTGAAAAGGGTAAATTGGTCAAATAAATTGATGATTTATTCAAAATCGACCAGATGACCCTAAAAAGGTAAATTGGTCAAATGACCCTAAAAAGGGTAAATCGGTCAAATGACCCTAAAAAAGGGAAAATTTGTCAAATGAATTGATGATTTATTCAAAATCGACCAGGTGACCCTAAAAAGGGTAAATTGGTCAAATAATGGTTTATTCAAAATTGATTATGAATTTGACAAAATGGATCGATTGAATCGGCCGGCCATTGGTGGTTTCAGAAAATTAGTCTATGAGCCTTCTAAAATCACGATTTGGCCTCAATTTATTTATCGTCTCAATAGGAGGAATCATTTGTAAATTTCTTCAAATTAGTGTGCTTTATACGCAAGGGATTTTACCAACTTTGATAAAATGGCCAAAAAGTGATTATTAGACGTTCATATTCCAAAAATGATTGGATCCTACCTTACCTTGTGCACTACCCCTTTGGATGATACAAAAATGTAAACGTGCAAGTCTCGTTGGATTAAGTATCCGAGACACAAGGTGGCTTATCCCCTAACACGGGATCCCCTAAATGGCATTCCCTTTCTAGGGTTTAATGCATGATGCCAGTTATTAAAGCGATAAAATGTGCAATTCGAAATGAAACGTGACCTAAGGAACCCTTTATTTGCCAGGGTAGGCCTAAAATGCTATGCAATTACCAAAATCTATGAATGCAATATACCAAAATCTTTAAACATGCAATAACCTATCTACGAGGGTAGGTTCTAAAAGAAAGTCATGCCAGACCTCTTATTTGATAGGGTTTGTGAATGCAATGGGGACATAAAACCAAGAAAAGTTAGTTCAGCCAGATAAATACACATAACACATTGTAGCAACGAAATCAATACAAAGAAATAAAGCAATAAAAGGGAGAAAGGGGTTGGACCCCTCCCCTCGTGAATAGTGTCCCTAGCTCAGGATAAGGCCGACTCTACCCTAGGCAATTCTAATATGGATGCATGAGGCTGGGGTTCGCTAATGCATCTAGACTCGATAAGCTCAGGTCCCCGAGCCTTCAGACTTAGAAACCAAGGGTCATGAATCCCAAGGTTCTTTGTCGGTGGCTCGAGCGATTCCCCAAACACCGCTACGCACACATCGTGTCACGGCTACGTGTTTGAGTGAATCTATCAAAATCCTCAACCTTCGACTAAAAGCTAAAGGCTATCAACCCATAGCTTAAAGCGGAAGATTGAGTGACTCATTGGAACATGCTACACACACATCGTGTCGTGATCACATGGCCAAGTGAGTCACCTAATCCTAATAGGGTGGAGTGGCGTGACAAGCCACTAAAGAAAAATAAAAGGGATAAAAGAAGTAAAGCGTATGCTCGTATGCTAGTGCTCGTTTGGAGGGGAAGGGTCAAGAACCAACGCGAGGCTCTAGGGTGACCCATACCTCCCAAAATGCAATGCAAGTGCGAGATAACAAGTAAACATTCATTCAAACATACATTCATGAGTCGAGGGATTAGCTGGACACGCGTGAAATGCAAAATCCTAAAAAAGGAAAAAATGCAACCCTAAAACACCCAAATGTGATATATGAAAAGGTTAAAAGAAAAAAAAGGTTGATTAAATCAAATTTGCTCGGACTCTCGAATATCCCCAGTAGAGTCGCCAACTGTCGCGCCCCATTTTTTGATAAAATAAATAAATGGTTTAAAAATGTATTTTGTTATTGGAAAATGAATCGTGATTTAAAAGAAAAATGGGTCTAAATGGGACTTTTGAAAATGCGACGATTTGACCCAAGAAAAATAGTTCAAAAAGGGTTTTTTTATATGAGAAATGGAGTCGCCACTTGGTATAGAGTTAGGGCGTACCAAGTCACCCAAAAAGTGAATTTTTTAAGGAAAAAAGTAAGAAACCCTTTTGAACGACTCCTAGTCCACGTAAACAAAGAAAAAGATTCGGGAGTCACATTTGACGAAGGGGAAGGCAAGGATAAAAATCCAAGGCACCCCTTCGACCTAGCCAAGGCTAGTTGCGTTGATTTAATCAAAGATTTTCTTATTTTAATCAAAGAATTTATTACATTTGGATGTGCTACATGAATGCAAACCCTAGACCTAGGGGTATTGGGGGAAATTTCTCTTCAAAGGTTGAGTGGTGCCAATCACATTAATTGTGAAGCCCAATAACGATCCTTTTGAAGAGGCCACGAATAATGCGAGTGGGATGCAAATGAATGGAATGCATGTATGCAATGTGAGGACATGAGTTTGAAAAAGTAATAAAAGACAATAATATGTAAGTGAAAATGTGCACGTGAGTGGGCAAGGTGCGGTATGTGAAATGATAATATGAAGTGCATGTGTGCAAGTGAAGAAAAAAGTGTTCGTGTGCAAGTGAAGGGATAAAAGGTGTACGTGTGCAAATGGGAGGAAAAAATGAAAGTGTAATGATAGAGTGGATGCATGAACCTAGGGAATTCATGCATAATGGGTACGGGGAGACCTAAATCGTGACTCAATTTGCCCTTTGATAGAGAGGATACAAGCGTGCTAAGGCTTAGAAAAAGCCACACTCGTCTATATCCCATATTTAAGGGGACTCTCAAGCAAATGAACCCTATAACTAGCATGAAATGCAAAAATCCTAAAATGGAGGGAAAGGGGTTCGAGGATCATGCCAAATGATAAAACTAAGGAAAATGCGTGATATGTAGTGAACAAGCAAATGATGTACTAACGAGGGAAAAACCCTAAGGGTCTAGCGTTGGACTAGCCCATTCTATGAATTCCTACTAGCGTTGGACTAGTGGAAACGGGACAATGAACCACGACTAGCGTTGGACTAGTGTGGTGACGTGCATTCATCCATCTATGACTATATAAAGCAAGTAGACATGCCAAACAATCAAAAAAACATGTAGTACATAACACTTAGCATGCTCGACTAGATGCAAAAACCTAATAAAGCGATTAACACGTAGCACGTAGGCATGCAATCAAACTAATGAACCCATTACATTTGCTAGCTAGGCACACGTCTTCAGTAGGTCTTCATCAAATGCTCTCCAAGCCCTATCTATTACAAGCCAAGAGGTGTACACATACCCCATAAATAAAATAAAAGAAAACTTAATAAAATAAAAGTAAATGAAACGAATGAAAGGAATTAAAGAAAAGTAAAGAAAGCCAAGTAGACATGCAATTCACTTAGCACGTTGGGATCACATAGAGAGAGACGAAAAAGATAAAAGAAAGTTATACCTCCCCCGTTCGTGAAGCTAGTAAAAGGAAAAATATGGCTTCAAAACAATAAAGGGGTCAAGGCACCAATTTAAAGGTAAAATAGTGAAGTGCAAACAAAATCATCAAATTTATCACAATTTGCAACTTAAATGAAAACCCGTAAAGCATAAAGACCAAGAAAACGAAATAACCCCTCCAATTCCCAAAGATAGCAACTATTAGGGATCCAAAAGTATCTTAACCAATCACCCAAGTCCCAATGAAACATTTTGGGAACTTTAAAGGCCCATAAACAAAGAAAAAGTCAAACAATGGATCTCATTGCAACTCTCCTAGGACCTAATTGCAAGAAAATGGAATGTAATTGGGCCTTTGTAGTATTACTAGAGACTAGAGGGATTAAAGAGCAATTTTCAGAAAAAATTTTCATGCAACACATGCAACTTACGAAGGAAATTTATTTCTGCAATTTTTTAGCCGTGACCTTCTATCCGAGCATGTAAACTTCCAGCAACACCAAGTTCATGTAAAGCTTCGAATCAACTCTACTCACAATTTCTCACAACATTTCAAATAACAAGCAAATTAAGTAGTTCAAACAATCAAAAAAACAATTTCAGCAACCGCAAGTGAAGCCTGCTGCATTTTTGGTTTCCAATCTTGTTGTTTCATCATGCAAACAGATTCAATAAGAAACCAGAATTCTACCTATCCATCCTCGACTAAACATGACTTCATAGCAGGATTTGAAACAGAGAATCAGAGATAATCATCAGGAATGCAAAACTAAAACAGAAATAGAAGGAAAAAGAAAAAAGTGCTGCAAGTTTCTGCCACCTAAAGTGAAGGCCTGCTGCATTCTTGTTTTCCACTCAGACCTTGGACACATATACGCAGCTGTGCGCGAAGATTTCTCGACCAAAAATCACAACTTTGAGGCTAATCAACAAGGCACATCACTCCAGCATTCAACAAGCAAGAAACATAGAAAGATTTGATACAAATTCTTGGACAATTCATGCATAAGAGTACAGCAGCAAGCTCGCAACACAGCTTTCACAGTTTCTGATGTAATTTCTTCTTATTCAAACCCAAACTAATGTCTCGATTAACAATT